>NW_010182646.1:9389-11279 GCF_000695765.1 Mesitornis unicolor | reverse complement strand
CTAAGCTGAGCCCCAGGTCCGGATGCCGCCCCCTCCAAACCCCGGGTGGCCCCGTGGTCGCCCCTCCCTGCGGTGCCGCAGCCTCACCTCGTCCCCGTCCTCGCTCTCCTCCTCGCTGCTGGACTCCGAGGAGTCGCCGCCTTCCTCCGAGGAGTCGCCGTTGTCGTCGTCGTCGTCCTCGTCTTCATCGTCGTCTTCCTCCTCCTCGTCTTCCTCGTCGTCGTCCTCTGACTCCTGCGGGGGTGGGAAGGGGGTGGATGCGGGGACCAGCACCCATGGGTGCAGCACCCGCTCCTTGCATTTGGGTTCCTCCAGCCACTGAGCAGGGCCAGGTGGCTCCCACCCCAAAGCTTTCCCCATTTATGTTAAAAATGGCCCCAAAAAGGCTCCCAGGGGGCGGTGCCAGGGGATGCCTCAGGCTGCAGGGGCCGCAAAATCAGACCTGGGTGGGTTTTTGAGCACAGATTTGGGGAGGGCCCTTGGTTTGTTGTCTCAAGGCAGCAGAAAGCAGCAGAGACACCTCAGGGAAGAGGTCTGGGTGCCCCACAATGCTCCCCCAGGGAGGAGGGTGCTGGGGGTCCCCAGTGTCGTGCACTCACCGACTTGGACTGCATTGTTGGCTTCATCTTGGGGTTGGGGCCCCGGATTTTCCCTATGCTCTTGCGTTTCTGTGAGGGGAGCAACAAAGCAAAACCATTCAGAGCTGCGAGGCTTGAGCTCAGCTCAGAGAAAACCCCACTGCTGAGCTGCTACGGGGGTGAACCCCTTTTTGGGGCTCCCTGTAGCTCAGCCCATCAACCACACACCCCAACCTCACCCCAGGGCTGAGCCAGGCCCAGTTCCAGCCCCCCTGAACCCTCCTGACCAGCAGTGACGGGGGGAACTCACATTGGAAGTGTGCTCCTTGTAGGCAGCGCGCTCCTGTGGCGAGAGGCTCTGCAGAGACAGGGGAGAGGGTGAGGGCACTGTGGGGGGTGGCGTGGGGAAGGAGTAGCAGGGAGCACCCCCCCCAGTCATGTATTTTTTAAAACAATTAAGTTAAAAAATGCCAAAAATGGGTCTGGAGACGGTCCCCAGATGAAGGCTGGGAGTAGAACCAAGCATCCCCAAAACCAGCTCGCCCCAGAGCCCCCTCCAGTATCCGGCACCGGGGCTCGGCGCTCACCTTGAGCCAGATGTCGAGGTGCACCTTGTACTGCTTCTGCTGCTCCTCCGCCAGCTTCTTGTAGTGGTCCTTCTGGCCCTGCGAGATGCGCTGCCAGCGGCCCCATCCGCTCCTTCAGCGGGAGGTGGTTCAGTTCCCCGTTGGACAGCAGCTCCTGGGAGAACTTCTGGTAACCGTTCCTGCGAGGGAAACGGGATCAGATGGGGTGCACGCAGACCCGAGGTGCCCGCAAGCAGCCTGCACTAAGGACCATCCATCCCCAGCGCGGTCCAGCCCGTGGGACTCCTCCACACCAGCCCGATCCAACGCTTTGGACCCCAGGTACTCACATGGGGGGTTTCTTCGGCTCTCCCTGGAACTTCATTTTCTTGGTGGAGTTGGTGGAGCACGGAGGGGCCCGCATCTCGCTCAGCTCCCTCTGAGCCAGAGGAGAAAAGAGGGGTCAGGGAGACGGGGGCAGTGCCGGCCGCGGGGGCACGGCGAGGGCTGGGGAGGAGCAGGGACCCACCTCGTATCGCTTCTGATCCTCCGCCGCTTTCTTGATCCACATCAGCTTCTCCTTCTTCTCCATGTTGTTCCAAGTGGCCTCCATGGCCTTCAGCGCTTTCCCCCGGTCGTTCTGCGGCACAGACCCCCACGCCACGTTAGAAGCACCCAAAACGCCCACAGCACAGCAGGGTGCTACCCCCAGCTCCATAGGGGGGACCCCCCCACTCCCTTGCCAT
>NW_010182646.1:3242-9245 GCF_000695765.1 Mesitornis unicolor | reverse complement strand
GAGCCAGGTAGTCTCCAATGACGCTCTGTTGCCAGATCTCCTCGGCCGTTTTGGGGGACTCGGGCAGCTTCCCACGCTCCTCTTTATCTGAGCCGTGCTTCTTCTCCGACTGCGCCTTCATCGCCGCCTCCCGCGCTTTGTACTTGGCCTGCACGGGGGGGCACGCACACCCATGTGTGGGACCCCCCCTCTCACCCCCAAAAATGATCAAGCCTTGATATTGAGGCTCAAGGACCCTCCAAGAGTCAAGCTGTTGGGTTTTCACCCACCAGGTCACAGCCATGGGTATCCACCGGTGTCAACACCAGTGCCTGGGTGATAGCTCACCAGAGCTGTGATGTTCCTGGGGACCATCGTGTCCCCCTGCTACCCATGTGTGGGACCCCCCCTCTCACCCCCAAAAATGATCAAGCCTTGATATTGAGGCTCAAGGACCCTCCAAGAGTCAAGCTGTTGGGTTTTCACCCACCAGGTCACAGCCATGGGTATCCACCGGTGTCAACACCAGTGCCTGGGTGATAGCTCACCAGAGCTGTGATGTTCCTGGGGACCATCGTGTCCCCCTGCTGCGGTACCCAGGGGTGAGCAAAGCCCCTTGCAGCAGGACAAGGACAGGCAGCATCTCCTGGGCTGTCAGAGATGAGGATGGAGAAGGGCTGGGGACAGTACCGACCTTCTTCTTCTCGGAGAGGTCGTTCCACATGCGGGCCAGGAGCCGGGTCAGCTCGCTCTCCGAAAGCTCCGGCCGCTCCTCCTGCAGCTGCTTCCGCTTCTCTTCCGAAAAGATGAACATGGCTGAGATGGGTCGTTTGGGCTTCTCTGAGCTGGCCTGTATGGGGAACAGGGGGCCATGAGCACAGAGAGGGACCTGTCTCGCACCAGCAGCCTCCAACCCCAGGAAAACCGTGAGGGATGAGGCCCTCAAAGCACCCCGAGATGCCACCAACCCCACCCCCTGTCTCTGGTGCGCAGCCCCATCTCTCACCTTGCCGGTCTCTGGTGAGGACTTTTTGGATGCGGGACTCGTCGCCCCTTTCCGATTGCTGCCCAGCATCTTCTCCTCGCCGAGCACCCGTTGCTGCTCCTCCTCGGGCAGGCTCTGGGTGGCACAGGAAGAGAGGCACAATTAGACAGCCCGACACTAACGAGGCTCTGGTGCAATCAGGGAATAGGGACACTGGGGACAGGGAACTCATGTGCTCAGTTCTCCTGATTCAAAAACCACCACAACCACAGCCAATGTGAGGCACTGAGTGGGCAGCCTGGGGGTCCCCACACCTGTGTCACCCTCCTTGCTGGCCAATGTCCCTCTTCCCCAGCTCTGTCCCCTCCCTGGCTCACTCTCATCTCCCTCCTGTGCATGGAGGCAGGGCGGGCAGGTGCCCGGATCTGGGTGCACCCCTGGGTTTTCCACCCCCTGCCCTCGTGGGTGCAGCGTCACATCCGCCCAGGGGCCGAGCGTGATGCTGGGACGGTCCCAGCGGTGCCGTGTGGCTCCCCCCACCTACGCCCCGAATGAGGGAAGGAAGCGAGAGACGGCACAGCCGCAGCCGCTGGTGGCAACCCCTCTCCTCCAGCACCAACCCTCTGCTCAACCCCTGCTTCCCCTTCCGGCCAAGTTGGGGCTGTCCCCACCTCCCAGTGCCCAACTGGAAAACACTGGGTCAGGCATTAGGGCAGGCGGGGAAGGGTTGAGACTCTGCAGAAATCTCTACACAGCACCTATGGCTGGGGCCAGCCACGTTTTGGGGGGGGGGCAGAAGAGGGCAGCATCAGTGCAGCCCTCGTTTAACCCATCTCAGACCCCAGCCAGGGCTCCCTCCCCACGTTTGCCCCATGGCCGAGGCACCCCCACGTCACTCACCTCCAGGAAGCGGAGGAGCTCGATCTCGTAGTCTTTCTTTTTCTGGAGGGAGATGGAGATGTGTGGTTACACAGAGATCCTCCACCCCATCCTTGCCTTGTGCTGTCCCCGACCCAGCCTCAGCCCCCTCAACAACAGCATCCTCCACCCTGACCATCTCTAACACGTGGACTGGGGAGACAGACGATCAAGGGAGGTGACCAAGGACCTCAGAGGGAATCAGTGGTCAAGGTGACAAGAACAGGCACTGCAGAAGGGCGAGGGGCTCATTTCCAGCGAGATTTGGAGCCCAAACCCTCCCCTATCCTGTCCTCCCTGCCCACAGCACTGGTGTCCATCTGCCTGTCCACTCTCGGCCGCTCACCTGGTCACACTTTTTGTGGTACGCGTCCTTTTCCTTCTGGGACAGCAGCTTCCACTGCTGGCTGCACAGCACCATCCGCTCGGTGCTGGGCACGTCTTTCATGTTGGCCATCAGCTCTGCACAGTAGAGGGAGTAGCTATTCCTGCGATTGATGGAGGGACACGGCATTAGGGACAACCTGCACTGCTCATAATCCCTTCGTGGAGCTGGCTGGGTGCTAAGAGCCCCCCAAAACCCCCCTCAGCTGCCCTCTGGGCTGCACAGGGCAGTGAAGTGTTGTGCTAGAGGTGACTGGATTTTAGGGATGCTAGGGGTTGGATTACCCCTAACCCGGAGCACGCAGCATCACCATAAACCTTGCTTAGATTCTCTACGAATGTGTATTTAATGTATATTTAAGGACCAGTTTAATGCAGTCACAGACAGCCCATGTCCCTTGTCCCAGCAGTGATGCTTTTGGGGCTCTCAAAGCCAGGCAGAGCCCCACCTTCCCCGTTAGCAAGAACCAGGGACCCATCCCTTGCACTCCAGCGGCGAGGGGCGATACTCACGGAGGGGGCTTCGTGGGTCGGCCGTCGAATTTGTCCTTGAGCTGCCGCTCAGCCTTGGTGAGCGTGGAGCGGGTGATGCCCTCCTCGCTGATGTTCAGCTCGGGGTGCTTCTGGATGTAGTCCCGCATGATCTCCTGCAAAGGACACTGAGCTGTCAGGAGAGCGGCTCCGATCCCCGCCTGCCCGGGGGCCGGAGGAGGAGGAAAGAGAAGCCAACCATTGCCCTAACCATCTCCCCAGGGGCTCTTCTCCCTTCCGCAAGCAGCGCTGGAGGAGGCAGGGCTCAGACTCACTAGGGACCTGCAAGGACCTGGCTGAACCTCCATGCTGGCTATTGAGGCTGGCTACCAGCCGGCGGCTGTGGCCAGGAGGCAGAGTGGCTCGGAGTGAACGTAGGGACGAGTGTGGAGGGGAACGGGTGAGGCTGCTCCCTACCTCGTACTCCTTCCGCTGTTCCAGGGCCTTATGAATCCATTTCAGCCTCTTTTTATCCGAGAGTTGAGACCACTGCTTGCCCAGCGACTCTTTCACCTCCTTCGTGGTGGCCTGAAAACCCAAAGCCAGAGGTGAGGGCAGAGGGGTAAAATCCAAAAAGAAAAAAAAAAAAGAAGAGGGACAAAAAAATAAGGCAAAAAAAATAGCGTTGCCTGCCATTTCATCCCGGCAGCGCCCGCTGTGGGGCTGCGGGGTGGCTGCGAGCCGAGCTCGCCGCTGGGGAAGGGGGTGCGTGCGAGTGCGGGGCATGGCCGGAGGTGGACGTCTGTGCTGAAACCTTTCCTGCCCTGACTCAGGCTGCGGTCACCCCTTCGACTGCAGGCAAAAAAATGGGGTCTGTATCCCCCAGAGCCTCTTCAGGATGTGCAGAGTCCCTCCTTACCTCCGTCCAGGCTGCTGGGAGCTCCTAGCGGTGTCTTCCATCCCGTTTAAACCCCCTAAAATGCTTCTCATTTCCCCCTCCTCTGCCCCGGCAGCGGGGTGCAGGACCCCTCGACACTCACGCTCACACGCACTCCCACCCACCGTACTCACATCTGGACGCACTTTCAAGTAGATCTTCTTCTCGTGGTTGTACCACAGCTGCTGGGGGGTCTTGGGTTTTTCGGGGACGTCGGATTTCTTGGCGTTCTGGATGAGGTCCGGGTGATCTTCCCTTTACCCGGCAGGGAGGTGGGGAAGGGAGAGCGTTAGGGACGTGGCAGGTGGATGGAGAACACCCCGTAAACCTTGCTGCTAAGGGGTGACTGTCACTGCAGGGCTGAACTCCACAGGCTCAGATACTGAGGGGGGTCCCCAAAAAGAGCAGGAGGCTTTCAGGAAAGATTTGAGTCTGTCCTCCTTGGGGGAGCACCAGTTATGAGCATCCCCTACTAACACTGAATGGCTTTGGTTGTAAAAGACCTTTAGGATCACTGAGTTTATGCTCTGGGCTGCAGCCCTGGAGCAGGAGCAGGACACTGGGAATGCCAGGAACTGCCTGGGTCACAGCAACCACCTTCAACGGGGAGGTGTAGGGGGAACAGGGTGGTCACTTCAGCTTTTAACAGCACTGGTGGCACAGCCCCTGTCCTCCCCTTGCAGACCCTAACCCCAGAGCATGGCTGGTCCTCCACTTGCAGAGTTTCCCAGCTTTTCCTTGCTCTTTTTAATCCATTTTCCCCCTTTCCCTTCTGCCTTCAGGCTGCAGCGCCCATCAGGGCTTCCTCCGTGAGCTGCACACAGGAGGAGAGACTGGGTCTGCCCAGAGGGGCCTGGGGAAATGCAGGGGGGGCGCTGCCTTCTCACCTGAACCTCGCCAGGTTCCTCTCAAACTCCTGCTTCTCTCGCTGGAAGTCCTGGATATATTTCATCTGGGGAGGTGGAGAGGGATGTCAGCACCAGGAAACGGGCAGGCAGATACCTCCCTGTTGACCTCATCACCCCCAAAGGGACACGAGGGCTCTCCAGCCCCGCAGCCTGGTCCTGCAGCTCCCAGCTGAGGGTTTTCAGCTTGCTCAGGGTTTCAGAACCAGGATCTCACCCCTCTCCCTGCATCTGAGCTCATGAGCAGCCCAGGGCAAGAGGGCACGGCAGCATTTTGTGCCCTGGACCTTTCGTGCCAGCAGCAAATCCACCCAAATTGAGAGCTGGGGCACTCAAAATGCCTGCAGGGCTCTGGGCAAGCCCAGGGCCACCTCCAGAGCTGAAGGTGAAGGGGACAGCTCCTGTCTCAGCATCTCCCATGGCTCGGAGCAGATCCTGCCCTTCCATCCCTTGCTTGGACAGCACCGGTGTGGCAGGGTGTGTGGTTTAACCCCAGCTAAACAAACACAGAGCCACCCAACAGCCAAGTCACCATCCAGGTCCGTCTGGGAGAGACAGACCAACGGACAAACCCAGCTCACCTCCACCCCACGGCTCCTGCGAACCAGCACAGGAAAGGGAAAGGAAACCATACTGGTCTGACAGGACTAAACAACCCGGGTTTCTCCCATTGAGAACCAGATTAAACCCTCGGCAGGCAGAGGCTGAGCTCTGCTGGTTTTACTGGGAGAGCTGGCGAGGCACAGCCCAGCACACAGAGGCACTCAAGTGGGAAGGGGTTGCCTGATTTCCACCCCAACCCGTACCTTTTTCTTCTCAGGAAGCTCCTTGTATTTCTTGGACAGGATCTTGGTGAGATCCAGGTTGCTCATTTCGGGGTGAAGCTTGGCGTATTTGGCCCGCTTCTCCATGAAGAAGCGGAAATAGGGAGTCAGGGGCTTCTTGGGGAAGTCGGGGTGTTTCTGGGGAGACAGCAGAGTGCACACACTGAGTGCAGAGCCTGCAGCACCGAGGGCACTGCCAAAGCTCATCGGCTCCCAGTTCCCCCCCCAGTACTGGGGGACCCCTGTCCCCATCCAGCCCCACTGGTGATCCAGCTCCCCGATGTGGGAACACCCTGGCTTTGCAGGCAAGGGGCGGAAAAACACTGGGGAAAAGCACTCCCTACCCCAGGAACTGCAATATTCCAGGGCTGGGTATCACAGGAACAGCCTCCAGAGCCGTTGGCACAGAGCGATCACACGGCAAGAGGAGAAACTGAGGCAGGAGGAGGGGACAGGAGCCACCTCCAAGGGTCAACTGGTGGCAGAGCATCAGCTGAAAGCGGCACCACCCCACCCGACCCGGCAGGCCAGGAATAGGACAGCGGCTTCCCGGCCCCCCCCAGGGCTAAACTTGGGTGCAGGCTGCCAGCAATGCAGCCA
>NW_010182646.1:0-3232 GCF_000695765.1 Mesitornis unicolor | reverse complement strand
TTAAATGTACCCTGGACTTGGCCTGCACCCAGGGCCTGTGGCCTCCGCAGCCTTGGGCAGGCGGCCGCGGGGATTACGGGCGGTGAGGTGCCTGCAGGGGCCCTGCTGGCACAGCCACAGGGGTCTGGGGTGCTGCATGGGTGATAAGCCCCTACCCTAGGGAAGGGGGAGGTCCCACTTTAGGGATCAACCCCAATTCCTGCCCGATACCTTGAGCTTTTTGCCCTTGTAAGGATTCTTCACGTGCTCCTCGGCGTCCATAATGAGCTCTGTGAGGGTCCGAAACTTCCTCACCTGCGGGGTTAACGAAGGGCCACAAACGTGAGCAGGCTGCGCGTGGGGGACAGGGCAGGTCCCCGCTCGCCACCGCAAAACCAACCCACCCCAGCACCTCCAAAGGGCTTGTGACTCCAACAGCAGTGGGATGGAGTCGTCACTAATGGCTGAGGACTCGGGATGCTGAATTTGGGCGATTCAAACAGCCCTGGGAAGTGACCGGGACCCTCAGCCCCTCTCGCAGAGACCCCTCAGAGCCCCGCGCCGCTGTCGGTTACCTCGTTAGAAATCTCCATCCACTTCATCTTGCACATCTCCCCCGAGAAGTCCTTGAAAGCCACTTTCTCCCAGTCCAGGTGGGACTCGGTGGTTTTGAACTTGCTCCCGTCGTTGGAGGGCAGGTTATTCTTCATGCACTCCAGCAGAGTCAGCATGTCCTCCTGAGACCAGCGGTCTGCGCGGCAAAGAGAGGGGCTCAGCAGCAGCAGCAGCAGCGAGGGGTGGGCAGCCCTTCCCGACACCGCACGGGGACTACAGCTCCCGGCGTGCAGCTCCGGACCGCGCCGGGACATGTAACCTCCGCACGCTGCCTCTCCAGATTACAGATCAAAGGGAAGGCGGCTGTTTCAGTCACCCTCCAGCAACTTTCTACGGGCCAGAAACGATCCGGGCGCAGCTAGAAAATCCACTGGGCGCAAACCGGAGTGACTCGCTCTGGTCGCAGTGCGCCATCAGATAAGGCGACGCGGGAGCGGAGGGCTATTTCCTACGCGCGGGAGCGAAGCCGGGAGCGCCGCGCTCTCCAGCCAAGGAGGAAACAGGAAAAGCCACTTTCTAAGTGGAAAAGATGCGTCCGGAGCAACGGGAAACTCCCCCAGCGCTGCTTTTGCTTCGACTCGGAAAGCCCGGCCATCACCTGGGACTTGGCTCCATCTTGACCTCTGCCAAGGTCAAAGCTCCGAGACCCCAAAGCGGGGTGGGGAGCAGAGCCCGGCACAGCCTCCTCCATCTCCCAGTGGGGTCCGTGATGGCACAGGGGTGATGGTTGTGCCACCCCAACCGGGATGGAGCATCCCCAACTCCCATAGGGATGGGATGGCAAAGCTGGGGTGCCTGGAGCGACTGGGAGGCTGGGATGGGCAGCGTCCCTGTGCCAGGACGGGCACCAGGCGGGACATCCAGGCACCAAATGCCCCATCCAGCACCGACTGCGGCTGCCTCCTCGCCAGGGGAATTCCTCTGCTCCCAGCTTCCGCATCGGCTGTGGAGAGGAGCCCCGGCTGCTCTGCGGTGATGGGGGCCCTGGGGAAAAGCCACGGGCACCAGGAGCGGAAAGAGAGGTCCCTGGGGATGGGATGGAGGAGAAATGGAGCCCTGCACTGCATACCCATGCAGCACCAACTGCTTCGGACCAGGATGGGCACCAGAGGCCAAGGGACTGGCTCTCCACGGTGCTCCCTGCCCCACTGCACGGCCGGGTGACACCAGAGCACTCAGAGCTGCCTATGGGACACAGCATCCCGGCAATAAGGGGACAGCTCGTGGATCTGACGGGAGCATCGCGCTCCCTCTGTCCCCAGGAACGAAACACAAGCTCCCAGGAACACCCGGCTGCGAATCTCCCTCTGCTCAAACTCAAAGACACCAGCGCTGCCTCCTGCCTCCACCTCCTGTCCCCACCTCGGTCTGGTGAAGGGCAAACCCCACTGAACCCCAAATCCAAGCCAGGGATGTTAAAGGACACGCAGGACACGCAGCCAGGGGGAGCACAGCCGGGGCCTCCCACCCCATTTCATCTCCTGGACCCATCAGGTTGGGGGAACAGTTTGGGATCCAGATGGTCTCTGCAGTTACCTCATCAGATCCATTAGGGATTAATTTGGGGGATGATGGAAAGAGCCCCCCAATAAAGTGGGGAGCCCAGAGGCTCGGGACGTGTCCCCACACTCCCAGCTTTAGAGCCCCAAAATGTCACAAAGTGGGGAAAACAAGACAGGAAATTCCTGTCCCTTGCCAAAGGATCAGAGCTGGGGGGGATGGCACCGTGCCCAAAATTTTGTCTCCTTGCGTTTCCCATCCATTTTCCAGCCTTCCCCAGGCAAGGACCAAGGAGGTAGAATCGAGCCAGGAAGCTGGTGCTGACTTTACTCACAGAAATCAGCAATAACCCAAAGCCACGAAAACCAAACGGGAAGAGAGAAAGGGACGACACCCCCCGGTCTCAAACCTGCCTCCACCCAACAAGCCCCGTGCCTCAGTGTCCCCCCTCCAAGGCAGCAACGCCTCGAGACCTCTGGCCCCGCGTGACCCCGCCGCCAGCAGACGGCCGAAATAACCACAGCCCACAGGAACACGCCAGAAAACTGCGGAAACATCCCCAAAACCCTCCTGGGTAGCGGGGTGGGCACCCCCAGCTCTGCCCCTGCTCCCTCTGGGTGGGATCTGCCGAAAAACACCGGCATCGGGGAGTTCACCCGCCAAGATGAATGGGGTTGTCTGTGCCCTGGGACCGATTTATCCCCGGCTCTGCTGGCATCGCCCGGGCAGGGGCTATATTAGGAAAGCTGCCCCGGTGTAATTAAATCCATGTAAAGACCCAGAGAAGGACACGTGCTCGGGGCGGGTTCGCTCAGGGCAACAAACCCACTGCGGCAAGCGAGGGAAAACGGGGGGACCAGGGAGATGAGAGGGGCCAGACTGCGCTCCCCAGCATTTGGGGGGGGTCCCAGGGAGCTTTTGGGTGGGGGGCAGCGGAGTCTCGCTGCCCAGACAGGCTTTCCCTAAATAAAAACGGCCTTTTTTTTTTTTTCCCCCTTGTTTTCCTCTCTCTTTTCCAATAAAAGCTGAAGCTCTGATGTCATCCCGGGGTCTGGAAGCCGGAGGCCCAAGGTAACGGCTCGGCTTTTAATGCAGCCCAGATGTGGACGGCAAAGGCAGCAGCACCTCTTTGTGCCAG
>NW_010182645.1:0-17991 GCF_000695765.1 Mesitornis unicolor | reverse complement strand
CACTTGTGCGGCTTGACAATCGCCGTGTGGAGCTTGGAGTGGATCCTGCCGAAGAGGAGGAGGAGCAGCAGCAGTTGGACACGACCGCCATCTGGCTAGTGCTGATGGAATGAGGGCACAAAGGGGGTGGGACAGCACCACGCTATCTGCTACACTCAGGAACTCCAATCATGGCCTGAGCTCACTGGGTCTCAAACCGTGCTCCCCTTGGATTCAAGAGACTGTGGTCTGCACGCACCGGGGGAGGATCCAGAGAGAGGAACTATAGAGTTCGGACTGAGGGGCATTGGCAGAGCCGTGTGTGGGAAGCCGACAGCTGAAATAGCAGAGGGGGCTGCAAGCCTGGACTGAGACGTTTGGCAGAACTACACTGGGGTGACAGGGAACAGTCCTCCTATGCCCACGCTACTCTCACTGACACAACCAGCCCTACCTCCTGTCAGAAGGCGTCGCTCCACTGCAGGCACCCCTTAGGGCGAGCAGCGCTAACCTCTGTGCGTGCCCAGCCCCTCACAGCAAGCGACAAGCCTCACGTGTCGAACACCACTACTGCCAGTTTGTCGTGTACGAGACCCGAGCGGTCTGAGGAAAGCAGCAAGGTCTCCCCAGGCCATCGCCCACTGAGGGTGCTCACAGCATGCTGGGATGACGGCAACATGCAGTGCGGAGGGCCCCCAGCCTCCTCCGGCCCTTACCGTGTGTGCTGCTGCAGGTGGGAGAGCTGGCGGAAGGCCTTCTGGCAGTAGCTGCACGTATAGGGCTTGGCCCCTGAGTGGATGCGAATGTGCTGGGCCAGGTAGGAGCTGTTGGCGAAGCTCTTGGAGCAGTGAGGACACTTGTGTGGCTTTGTCTCCGTGTGGGACTTGGAGTGGATCTGCATCTCCGACTTGGAGTAGAAGGTCAGCGAACACATCCGGCACCTGGGACCGGGGTGAGGGGAAGAGACAGCGTCACAGGGGGCAAGCCCCAATATGTACCACCTCTAACTGGACGGGATCTTCCACACTGGGTGGAGAAGGGACATTTTCTCACTATGTGGCTCAGGGGAAGTTTCACCTGGGACACTGTGTTCAGCTGCGAGTGCTCCAGTGCCAGGAGGACAAACTTAAGCTAGGCACTGGCAGGAGAGACCAAATGAGACCTTGCAGCCAGACAAGTAAAGGTCTTGGAAGAATCAGAGAGGTTAATTTCTTAGGCTTAAAGGGCAGCACTTTGGAAATTTTCTAACAGCAATCTGAAGGGGATAATCTGAATAATTCCCAGACAAAACCCCCACTTTGTTCATCTACGATTTATTTCACTCAAAAGGAAAAAAAAAAAAAAGAAGGCTGGAAAACCTAGAAATCCCAGGTTAAGGTTCATCTTCATAATGAAAGTTAATTCCACGTACTGCAAAGTCTGCAAAAGCAGTTATGACCAAACCCACTTAACTCTGCTCCCATTTTTGGAGAAGACACCCGAGTATTTAGAACACAAAATGCTGAAAACAACAACAGATACTCTGGATATCAAACGTGGTATGTCACTGGTCTGATGGGCTTTCATCATTTCTACCTTACTGATGTGATGCAAAATGTTTTGTCTAGGAGTTTCGGCCCATCTGTTCCCATAATGATCAGAAACATATTTGGTAACACACAGACTCTTTGAACAGGGAGAAGCAGTTGGCATCTATCAGCTATGGATGCTGCTGTTAAAAACTGCTCCTCCATCACGACGTCAGGGTGTTAAGAGAAGCTCGCACTGTTACACAATTCAAGATGGTAAAAGCTTTTGTGGTTGACAATTTGACAGCAAGATGGAGGAGTCTGCATCCAAGTTACTGGACTTTTTTTTTTTTCTTTTTAACTGTGCACTGACCAGGGGCAGAGTGAGGGTTTCTCTGAACTTAGTTTTTCCATTTGCAGACTTTTCAATTAAACAAGACAAAACTGAACCCTCACTTGGAACTTCCAGGGTCACAGAAGAAGTCTGGCTAATGTGAATTCAACTTTCACAGCAGGCTGACTTATGTTTTCGCCTGGGAATTTTCTTAAGTTTTAGAAGTGTTTACAGAACTGTTCAGTGACAAAAGTCTCTGCAGGTATTGGAAGCCACAAAGAGTTGATCCTGCTCTTCCCCATACCCATCTCCTCCCCGGAGGATACTTCATTACATCTACTACTGTAACCATTAACATTGAAACCAGAAGCTTTATGAAGTGTGCAGTCTGATTAGGGTATGTAATGTAGTCAGTATTTATCCAGGACCTACCTTAACTTCCACAGGCACTTTCAAGCCACAGCTTGATTTTAAGCCATTTATTTGGAAGCAATGCCTCCCTAGCAAGCACTACCACACACCTGCCACACCATTTTCTCCTCTCCATCGCTGTTCTTTTACATTCATTATAATCTCTAACAGCTGTTCCCACATTTCCTACCTTCATCTTTCTCTTAATCCATTTTAATTGCAAAGCCTAACAGAAGACGCAAACTAAACACATCCTTACGTGAATCCCCCCTCACACACACACACCCCCCAATCCCTTCTGGAATCAACAAACAGAAGCAGTTTGGCTGTTAATCCCTAGGTCTGTTGGAGAGATGAGGAGTAAAAAGGAACATCAGAATCACCGTTTTAAAGAAAGTAGCTCCTGGTTTATAAACCAAATTCTCTCCAAACACTTGCGCAGTTTGCTCCAGACCTTCCAAAATGTTTAAAGCTAGACTTGAATACAGCATACGCATTTTGGGGTTATCAAGTCATACTTACAGGATGAGGACTGTATCCTTGAAAGCAGCAATGCTAGAAAGAACTCTGAGGTGAATAATGAACTGAAAAATACCACTGAGCCACCAAGCCCAGCTCCCTGCTAATGCAAGCAGCTACTGAAGAATCCCATGCACGACTTTCATCGAGCTCCTTCCCAGCAGATGCTTACTTCCATCACTCTCAGTTAAACTCTGCTCCACAGTATCAGTCCTCTGATAAGGACCCACTCGATCGGGAACAAGCTCCCAGTGCGACGCTGTGCCAATACAGCTAACCAAAACAAAGGGGAAGAGCAGGTATCGCTCCTGTAAACAGGAATGGTGCAGCTATTCCTGCAACAGCTCGTCTAATTCTGAACACCCCCTAGGCAACACTTATTGAAAAACCTGGACAAGTTCAGCAAACTTAAAGAATGATGGCAGGTGGAAAATCGGCTTCACGGTAAAGATTCACTGAGCCCAGTCTATCTAAGTTTGGAGAAGAGCTTAAAAGACAGCTTGGTCAATATCCACATAAATCTATGTAGGGAGAAAAGTATCAATTATTACGGGCTTGTTTTATGGGCAAAGAAAGGTATAGTGAGGAGCAATAACTGACAGAAGAAGTTAAAGAGGAAACAGGATCTTTCCAACCACGAGAATAATGCATCTTTGGAACAACGCTCAGAGGCTTCAGTATGGTCTGAATCACTTGGCCCCTACAACCAATATTTTGAGAATTTACCTACCTTTCTGAGAGATATACCTTTCTAAAAGATTTGCTCTACTTTAACTACAATTCTGGGCATTAATCTCTTCTGTGCTGTACACATGACTATACATTAAGCAGTCTATTCTGTTTTGAAAAATTAATGGACTTTACTATGTCATCAAGTCTAAGTAGTCCCATGCATTAAATCTGTAGCGCCATAAACCCATTTACTTTGTTCTCCATAACTTCTGTGCATCCTTTCCTTTACTTCTTTGCTTTGTCAGGCATCTGCCTTCAGGTCAGAAATTCCCTAGAATAAACTTTAATGAAGAGAAGCAGACTAAACATCCTTTTCCATTTCCAAAATAAAACTATAAAGAAGGTATTTCAAAAACCTTTCAGGCACTTGCATAAAAATGCAAGATAAATCTGGGTGTTAGCAAAAACAGCCCCCCCCCCAAAAAAAAACAACAAAAAAAACCCTAAACCCCTCTTGTCTGAATTTAGTGGCTACAGACATTCCAGTATTGTTTTTCAAACAACATTTAAAAGAAAGTCTTGCAAGAATTCACTTTCCAATCATCTAATTAGCATCAGCCCTGAGACGGCAAGAATGTTACATAGCATTAACAAATTCATGAGGCTTATGAGTTAAAAAAAAAAAAAAGCCCTAGAACATAGCAGAAAGCTGCATTTCAGAGAATTTTGTATTGTGTGGTATCAGGCATTTTCAAGGGAACAAATGATCCATTTAATTAAGGGCTTCACATTCTGCCTCAGACAACATCAAATATTAAAGGGGAAGATGCAATCAGCCCTCTAGTGGGCAAATATGGATTTAAAAAAATGTTAAATCTACATGGATAATGAGAACGTCGTACCTGACACTAGCAGCGTTTCAGTATTCTGCTTCAGTGACATTCTCCTGGCTGGGGAGAGGAAACGTTGGGAGCACTCCTTGCTAAGCATGAACAAAATGCTATATGAAAGAACTTATTTTTTCCCTCTATTTCATATCTATTTTTAATCTTTTCTCCTCACTGTCCTTCCAAACTGCCACTACTTCCACTGTATTCTTTCCGAGAGCAAGCAACAAAAACAACTGCAGCATTCCCATTAACAGCGTGACACAACATCCCTGCAGCTGCTTGTTACGGCTCTGCAAATTTAGACAGCCTAGGAGAACATATTGTTAACAACACAGAGGTGTGTGTCTCCATATAACTAGTTAATTTAGTACCCAGCCATATGCCAGAGATCAAAAGTAACCCCTTTCAGTGTTTATAATACTTCCTTTTTATAGGGAATCTGTAGGGAAATAAAGCGAGACATTCAGAGAACGTTCGTGTTAGATAGAAACACCCTCAAAAATCACGAAATGCCAGTAATGCCAGTAAAAGGTGGATGTACAATTCTAATTCTGCTCCCATATGAAAGTCATCACGATGACTCATAAACAAAGTAGTGCTTATAGCAACCAGACTACAACTCTGTGGCACTTGGTGCCATATTTTTTTCTACTTTTCATGAAACGCTCCGCCTCATTCATCAGATGCTCCTATGAGATAAAACACCAGCTGAACTACCAGCCCATAGTGAAATTTGCCTAACATGGATTAACAGCATTTTTCAATCAAGTGCTTAATTAATCAGTATCACAGTTGTGAAAACTATGTAAGCTTTTACAAGGCTTTGAGAATTCAAATTCCTAGTAAATACTGAGATTAGTCTTAGAAGTTGATTGAGCCCTTGCTGCTTCTGTCAGGCTACAAATACAAGTCAGACAGCAAGTTAAAAACACCCAATCAAATCAGGAAAGTTTGAAGTTAAACTAGATTATAACAGTAAGTTTAGGCTGTGGGTGTCAGCAGTTCACTTAGCAAGGAAAGAAATGTACTGCCTTTGCAATGCAGAGTTAATGAAGTAACTAATGCAAGCAGAGCATAATAATGGATGCACAGCTCATGATAAATGCTAATTTAACCCTTGCATTCCCCAGTATTTTTCTTTAAAGCTGAAGTGAAACATTTTCTTGTTCATATTTTGTAAGAGGCAAGGGAAAGGAGACAGAACTAACATCGAAGATACACAGCTAGAAAACTCAGATAAGACCTAAATCAAGCCAGCGAGTATGAAGATGCCAAATGAAAGCATAGGAACTGAACCTCTGCTTCCACACTTCTACAGTCAGCATCAACTCCTCTTCAAAAGTTAGCGTTACACTTCCAGTTACCAATTTACACTACTGGCATGTGTACTATCAAATCTACCAGCTACACCCAGAAATCTCAGTCAACTTATTTCCACAGTCCTTCAGTCACTTGGTGGCTTGATAAGGCTACAGAAAATCTTAACTCTCCTGGCAAGGCAGTGAGTGTTTTTAAAAGCACTTTTCCAGTTTTCAGATTTGAGGACACTCCTGCACTTTGTCCATTTTTCCAAATGATCTTCTAAAAATATCAGACCCAGAAGTTTCGCACACTTTGCAGGTTGCCTGTCTTCTTTTAATGACTCCAGCATTCATGCTTTCAACAGCTGCATTTACCCTTTTCTGTCACAGCCTCGCACTGGGAGCGCAAATGATGTCACTTAGTTCCTAAAAACTAAGGTTTTTCAGTGCTTGCTTTCGAGGACACAGTTTCCCCATATCCCTTATCTTTAGATCAAAGACATTCAATAGTATCCAACAGGACACCTAATGTCTCATATTGTTTTCTTTTGTTTCTCCAAGCACCTGGGCCTCCATCCCTGGCAGCTGGAGAAGTCACAGTGTATACCCAAAAGGCTAAGCCTTCCACTGGGCTGCATTAAAACACATTTTGCTTGAACAGTTCCAGTTTCCCTATTATTTTTTTCAGCTAATCCACCAGCATTGCTTCTATCTGTAAACTATCAGCCATGACTTTCTGCTGACCTCCAAATCATTGCACAACATCAGGTCTAAGACCTTGTGTACCGATTTTTGAAATCGGTCACCATTAGCAAAAAGACCAGCAAAACAACGAAACATAACAAGGGGTTTCCTGGCACGGTGACAACATGCAAAAGCTACAATTAAAAGAATACAAAAGGCCCATGAAAAAGCACTAGCAAGTTTGGAAACGCCAGAATTAAGGTCATCTATGTCACCATAATTTGGCTCCGCAATGCAGGTGTGTTCTGATACAGCCTTATTGACTGTTTCCACAGAACTGCATCCTTATTATGTGGCACAGATACCTAACAAGCAAGCGTGCAGATTTTTCATTGCTGCTCTGTGTGCAGCCTCTAGCCTCATCGACCACATGCAACTGCAACCTCACAAAGCAGAATTGCTCACCTGTCGTACCCACCACAGACGCATCGGTGCTCCATAAGCACTCATCTATCCCCACTATGCCCCTGTTTTATTTTTTTCTAAGGGAAGGAAGACATACTAACTAATGCCAAGTGGCCAAACTGATACCTGTGACTTTTTTTCCTTTAAAGGAAAATTCAAATTATATACATTCAAATCACGGCTCCTATAGATTTCTATGCTACAGCTATGAGATGCAATGCTTCTGCAAAGCAAAACGGGATCTGACAAGTAACAGCGGGCTATTCAGCGATACCTGAGAAGAGATTACAGTTTTGGGAACACCAAACGTTAATTATTTCTGGAGCACTCTCTGTGGTCATTTTTAGCCTGCAGCAAATGTAAATCTATTGAAGACTAGACCTAACTCATATTTGCACCACACTTCAAGACAAGAAGGCCTGAACCACATGGCTGTAGGATACCACAACAAATCTGTGGCACAGGCAAGCGTAATCTACAATTCTTCAGACTTGCAGTCAAATGCCTTCCCCAAATCACCCTTCTCAATTCTGCAACTCCATATGTCTTTCTCAATCTCTCTCCCTCTCCATATATATATATATAGATATAGATATAGATATAGATATATAGATATGTTTAATAAAACACTTTCAGGTTCTCTGAGTAAACATGCAGGACTCTGACAGGCCATAATATACACAATAACTATAATCACATAATCAAGGATAGTATCAAAGTGCATTGACTCAATAGGGCCCAATTAAGGTGTAATCATACAAGAAGTACAACAGAATAGCTCTGCAGATCTCTCTCCCCAGTTGAAACTCTAACTGCCCTCCTCCTTCCCTTGCACACACTCCTTCCACTGACATGCAAGTAACACGTACCAAAATTAAAACTCATGACTGCAGAACTGTTAATTCCTTCTGCTTGGCACTGTGATGAACTGAGAGCGCGCGCACACGCACACACACACAGTTACAACATCTCAGCAGAAGGGAAAGAACTTACCACAAGGCAAGTTTTTACCTTGTATCCTGAGGCACGTGGTCAGTCTTAATTCTGACATTTTCTAGCCTCCAAGCACAGCATTCACATACAAAGCAAAGTTTATGTGTACAAACCGCTTGTGTACATATGGATGTGCACGTGCACCTGTCCTCCCCTGAGCTTTGAGATTATAAGCCAACTTCAACCAAATCTGGAAAAGGGGTACAGATCTTAAAGTCACCACAAGTCTTATAAAAAGAATGCAGCTGGGGAAAGAAGAGAGCCCGCTGCTGAGGGAAAGGCTAGTACGCTCACCCTTGATCAGACATCAGAGAATCCACACAGGAGAGAGCCGCTGGAAACCAGGCTTCATTAGTTCCGCTGCTCACGGAACCACTTGTTAAAAAAAGCAAACAGAAATTCCAACGTGTGGCATCGTACTGACACCCACGCTGGTCATCAGCAATCTTAAGATCCACTGCACAGACCTCTGCCCCTGCAGCCAGGATGATAAATGACAGCAAATGGTAGTTTGTCACCTTTTTCTACCCTGAGAGCAAGATGAGGTTCTTTGCCAGAGGAGGTCACATTTTTGCGCTGACATGAGAGGCACAGCAAAATTTAGGGATATTGGGTTGAGCATTTCTAGGCTTTGGAGGGAATGTGGTCAAACGTTCTGCCTGACACTTAAAATTGAACTCCCCTTTTCTCCTAGCCTTCTAGCCTGTCGCAGTGCCCTCTCTCCTTCAACAAGCCCAATGACTTTACCCACATGTCCCAGCCCACTTATCCTCTACTGCAGCAGCTCTTCCCTATTCCATTCTCCCAGTTACCCAACATCTGTCTCCCCTCCCTCACGCTTCTATTTGTCTGTCCGTGTCCCACGCTCTTGTCCCCATCTGTTCTGCTAATTCTGGGTATCTCCTCATTCTCCAGCCCCAAGCAGATCTGCCTCTTTCTTCTTCCTCTCAGTCTTGGTCCTTCATCTCTGTGCCATCTCCCCCTTGCAAGTAGACTCGCCATCCCATCCTCTGCTGCCTTCCCTAGCTGGAGGCTCTAGTCTTTCCTCCTTCATTCTTTTCCATTCCCATCTCCGCTCTGCCAAGTTTCCAGACTTCCTGCACAACATCAGCTCTAGGCCCTGCCCGTATCTCACATTCTTGTCCCTACTGCATTTGAATCAAGCAACATCTTCTTGCACCCTGTCTTTGTGCCCATCAGAGGGGAAAGGTTACTGTCAAAACTGGCCACAGAAGAATCCCTTCTGAAGCAGAAGGAGCAGTTGTGACTGAAGGAAAAGCATGCTTGGCCCTTCAGCACTGGTCCAGAAATTGCTGCAGAGATAATACTTACAGAGTCCAACCTCACACAGAAAATAAGAGAGGTCAGAGTGTATTTCTCTCTTCTGTGGCAACAAGAGTCTGGTCAGTGCCTGGAGTCATGCAAACCTCAAGAAGAGGATATAAACTTCACATATTTCAACTACTAAACTAAAAAGTATCTCAGAGAATGCTTAGCAGATTTTTTCTGAACTTACAACTTGGCCAAATTTGACCATATTTTCACAGATACATGTGACTTACAAAAGCCACCAAGCTTCAAATCTGTTCAAAAGCGTGGAAAGCTAACCCAATACCAACACTAAATCCAGTACAGGGCAGAAAAAAGAGGCTTAAAATGAGACATGTCTGAGAACATAACCACCTGCTGTATTCAAACCACTGGCTTCCCCTTGTGTCCCTGATTTCCTCACTGAAAGGCACCTCCATCCAGCTTCTTCACCTTCTACAGCTCAACTCTGCTTCTTCCTAAGCCCGCTGTACACTTTTTTGCCTCTGGACTCAGAAGCTTCCTATATGCCTCAGCCGCTTATTGTCTCCCAAACCCAAACCCCTGCTGTTCCCACAACTTAGTGAAAGTAAAGAAACTCAGAGCTAGCGGTGGGGAACAGAGAGCTTGTTGGTTACAGTACGATGGCAAGTCCCTTCTCAAGCCTACAGGTTTTCTGCTGGTATCCTACGCTCCAAAGCACAGCTTGCAAAACCATTCCAGATTACAAACTGGTATTCATTCTAGCCTTTACCAACGTAATACTGGAACCAAGCAATGCCTATAAAGAGCTTTCTTCCTCCTGCAAAGAAGAAACTATGTAGAGAACTGTTTGTCAGAGAGAGAACTGATGATCTTGCCCAAATAGGCTGAACCACTTCATCAGCGTTGTCCACTGAGTGCATCAATCCACAAACTTCCAGAAGTGCACAGGTACCAGAACAGTACTAAGAAACAGTACTAGTGCCTGCAGGACCTCTCTTCCTCAGTGCCTTTTAAAGTACTGAGGAGAAGCCACGTGCTCCACACTGCCAACATCTTTCTAGAAAGACTCTTGATGCCGATCTCTTTTTCCACTGAGGAAGTAAATTCTACAAAGGTGTCAGGGAAGATTAACAACAAGCTGACAATGAATCCCGACAAGACTGAAGTGGCATTACTCATAAAGGAAAATGCTTCACAGGACTGGTGTGAAGCAGTCCCCTGTTGTTTAGCTGCTGTCCCCTGCAGGTGGAAGCATTCTTCTAATAGCACAAAGCAAAGCACGAAGGACTCTGCCAGACTATTCCTAAGGCTACGTGTCCAAGATCTGCAAAGAACATCATCATTAGCAAACGCCTCATGCCTTTTCTTACAAAGAAAAACCTAGTCACAAGGACTCTTGCACCACTTCCACAGCAGACTACTAGTTCACTTCTAAGAGATGATACAGCAGCAAAACAGCTGCCATTTGCTGAAGCAGGAACCTCTACACTGGGTAGGGAATGGGATGAGCTGCCATACGAGCATCACCTTTGTGCCCTTCCAAGTCTGTCTTGCTGTGCTGCCCATTCAAAGCCTTACTCTGTCTTCCACAGTACCCTAGGAGTCAGGAATCAGGGAAATCAGGCACCTGTCCAGGCACTTGGGACAAGAAAGCTCACAGAGCTCAAAAAAACCCCCAACATTTAAATTTGACAAAATATTCCCAGGCTTTACGAATTAGGTATTAAAAAAGTCATATGGATCACTATAGTACAACTACTTTCAGGCATCTGACTAGATTGTCCTCAGTGTATCATCACATGAATCAGTGAAATCATACAAATGTAGATGTATGAATAACACAAGCAACTCCTCCTCCAGCCTCAGAAGGGAGCAGTAGATGAACCTCACCCACAGTCTTAATTTAGCTAGGATATGTCTGCATACTGTAGTAACAGGAACTACCCAAATCATCCTCTAGAATGCAGAAGGAACCCAGGAGTCCTCAAAGTCTAAACTCACAAGTCTATTCATATGCATATTCATATTATGGAGAAACGATTTTATTGTATTTCACAAAGGTTTTCTCTCCCACAGCTCCAAGAGATGATAGCATTTTCCTTTATTTTTTTCAACCATTATTTTTGGTTCCAAACTTGCAGAGGGGAAGCATCAGACAAAGAGAAGATCTCAAGGAGACCAGAAGTACTCTTTGGTGGCCTTCAACAAATCTCGATTTAGCTGTCTTGCACCCGAACACTGTTTGGGATAGAGACTGGAGGACGAGGCAGAGGTATCACACTCAGATTAAGCATGAAGACAGGAAATCATCCCAAGTACATGTTCCTACATAAAAAACTAATTTGTTATTTTTCCAGCAAAGCCTTTTTCATGAGCTGTTACAGACTATGCGTGCTCGTAAAGTTTCTGCTGAGTCACTCCACCTGGTCTTGGGCATTTTTTTCCAAACTTACAAGTAAACAAGGAGCTATAATTAAAGCATTGGTTCAGCTTTAATTCTAGTGTTCACTGCCAATTGTGTCCCCTGTGAATACATATTTAACAACCTAATTAGCAACCCAGACTGTAAGCAGCTTGAGTAGTGTGGAATTGTGGCTAAGGCCCAAAATAAATGGTGGGATTACAAATAGCAAGCTACCTAACACTCCCACCCCTCTTCACCATACGCTGATTACATTTTCAAAGTGGAAGAACTGGGACATTGGGTAAGAGAAGAAAGAGGCTGATCCAAGCTTTGGTTTTGTACCCATTTAACTGTATTGATTTTAAAATGTAAACATTAAAATGAAGCAGTGCTTGGGGTGGATGCACTGATTCTGTGTAGATGCCTTCATGCTGTTATGACTTAATCCCTGAAACATATCTAAATCCATTTAAAAATGGTTCTATGATGGTTAAGGGAAATTGTTGGAGACAGGCTCACGGGCACACAGTAGGGAAATGAGAAGAGCTAGGGAACATCTCCTATTTCTGTTTCCACCTGGCTACTACTTTGCCTCTTCTTGATCTTAATCATCCCTCAGAAACACCTATCACTAAAATCACCCACACATGCGCCTGCTCCCCAGTCAACACAGGCCATCACATTTCCTCCCTGGCACACGCTTGCTCTGTCCAGTTCCCACCTTCTCTAAAACACCCACACTCCTTATCCTCTGGTTTAACTATTCCCTCCTAGTTAATCTCTCCCTTCCCTACCACTCACTTGTAAACTCAAGCCACATCCCTCAAAGCTCAGAAACCCAACCTCAGGGCTCAGAACGCTCCTCTCTCTTATCTGATACTCTCCGGGTTCAGAAACACTCTTAATACCTAAATCAGAAATAGGGGTGTTTTTTCTGGTTTTGTTGGGAATGCTGAAATAGGAGATCACAAGGGGCAATATACACAGGAGCAGACAAAATCACCACGGTTCACTTTTGCCCCGTGTGTCTCCAGTTTGTAGTCTTGCACTGGACAGACTGGGGTCCTAATTCAGGGACATCCGGGCACACCAGGGCTCTCAGCTGCACCTGAAGTGCTCCAGTTGCACCAGACAGTACTGTGCTCTGCAGTACACCAGCCATACCACCCAGCTGCGGTATCAAGGACATGGCTCAGCCTCCGTAACATCCTAGTCATTAACTAACCTCTTAATGTTAGCATCTGCATATTTAGGAAATCAGAGCTGTCTGCTAAGAAGCGGATTCTTAGTTGTGGGCTGGCCTACCAGCTTGCAAACATTCCCAATTAGAGAGAAAACTCAACTCTTTCTGCAGCTGAAAGATTATTGGGGACTCTACAGGGAAAAGGCAGAGACCACTTCTCCCTCCACGTAACCCTCTGAAGGGTCAAACACACCCCCAACCCCATGCAATGCTACAGTCAAGGTTTAACCCCACTCCCCACCTGTATGTCTTGCCATCCTTGTGCTGGTCCTCATCATCCTCGTTTGACAGCACAAAGGGGTCGCTCATCTCGGGCAGCCCCGACTCCTGCAATCGTTTCTTCTTCCGGCCCCGGGGTGGTTTGGGGGCAACTCCCCCACCGCCGCCACCCCCACCACCTTCAGAAAGGGTGGTTGTCCCTTTCTTGGACAGGTCAGGAACCACCTGGAGGGCTGCCTGGGAGCCAGGGGGTAGCGCAGAGACAATCATGGGAGCTGAGATGGGAAAGGTTTGGGCAGAGGAGGCTGTGGTTACCAGGGAACCTGATGGGGAAGTTATCACCAGACCAGGACCTGCAAAGAAAGATGGAGGAAGTCAGTTATTACATCTCTAATTATGTCCAACCTCCTTATGCCACAGAAGTGAGCTTGATACACCTACTTTTGACTACAACACAAACAGAAGAGCAGTTTACCCTCCCCAACGCTTTCCCAGTCTCCACTGCTGGAAGTCAAACTTCCACAAAGAGGGAGGATGTACGGAGTGCCTAGAGATTCACACTGTAACCATGCCAAGGCAGTCCACGCCATCAGTAAGGCTAGGAATAATCTACAGCCCAAAAAGTATTCTCCAGGCCTCCTTGTCCCCCTATCCCAGAGGCTCCTTCACATGCTGCCGAAGTCTTAGGAGTCCCCTACCTGCTGTCATGAGCCCAGCAGACTGCACTGGTACCACGGTGATGTTCTGAGTCACAGGAGCTTGGCTGTGTGGCGTCAGCTGCTCCGGCTTGGTGTCCGAGTCCATGGAGATACCAGTGGGTAGGGCCACGGAGGTGGGGACTGTCAGCAAGGCAGGGTAGTGGGGGGGAGCCAGGCTGCAGCCCTTCTCTGTGGGCAATAGCTGCTCCTTCATCTTGTTAATAAACATGGTGTTCTCAATCTAAACAGGTGGGAAGAACAGCTTTTCAGAATACCTTGGCACAGCTTCTCCCAGCAGTTGGCTGAGCAAGAAATGCAACAGAAAGACTCATCATGCATGAACTTCTACCAGGGAGCGAGACCAGCACAATAGGTTGGGAGACAAAGGTCTTACCTGTCCCGAGACGGTGGGCACTGCTGGCCAGAAGTACGGGGAGGAGTTGAAATGAGATTCTTCCATCCTAGCTGGGCACAGGGGGGAAGAAAAAGGGGGAAGGGAAGAGGAATGGAGGAGAAGGAAGACAGACAGACAGACACACACACAAAAAGAACATTAAACCCAAAAAGACTCCAACACGGAACTGACTCAGTTTAATGCTGTGACAGTTCCTTAATCTCTCCTTTCTTACTTGAGCAAGTTCTCCCCACTTCTGAGCTATCTGCCCAAATCCAAAAATTACTGTCAGGGGAAAAAGGTGTTTGCTATTCCCACAGGCTTTGGTCCATCTCCAATGCCTCTTGCCCAATACTCCTCCATGCAAAAAAGGACTGACTACAAACCCAGAACACCTCCAAAATTCCCCAATTATCATCTACCCAAGTACATGGCATAAATGATGATATCTGTGCATCTGCAATCAGGCAAATACAGCTGAAAACCATTCTTCGCTGTCACAGACAGCCTGACCCCACAGGCAGTGAAAATTTTGGACCCTGCCTGTCCCTCCACCCAGCTCAACACTAAGGACCCAGATGCAGCAAGGGGACATTAGCATTGTGTTACACAGGAAGAAAGACAGGCAGCAAGAGGGAAGCAGACTTGCCCAAGATAACAGACAGCCACAGCAGACCAAGAAGTCAAACTCAGGGCTCCTAACTTCCTGCTGCCCACTGTTCTGACCATCCCAGCCCCACTCTCTGAAACATCACTCAGTATTCCTGACAGACAAGATCCTCCGCTCTCATCCAGTGAAACTAGGCAGCGGGAAAATAACCTGACGACTCTGCTCCTGAAATACCCTATTTCCAAGTGAGATCATGTCACGGCTCTCTATTGCCCATTTCATTGCTGTCTTTGGGACAAGATTCTGTAGGATCCTGTCCCCAGTCAAGTGCTCACTGCTCCATCTCAACTCTCCATGCAGTCGGAGGACCAGTTCAACACCAAAAGACGGCCCTATGAGGACGGAGGTGTAATCTCTTTAGGAACACCCAGCTGAAGAAGCCCTTTCCATTCTAACCCTTACATTCCTCTGCATAACTGCATTAGCAGACAAAGTCTGTTACACTCATAAAAACATTATTCAGAAACTAAAGAAATTAACAAAAGACTATTTCCTGAAGCCTATTCCTAAGCAAATGTGGCAAAGCTGGTAGGTAAAATACATGTGATCAAAACTATGCTCAGAGAACATCTGGCAGAGCAAGCTGCTTAGAGGAAGCAAGCACTATAGGCTTCTCATGCAACTGCCTGCAAATTCTCCCACCCCTATTTCTGTTATGATATGGCAGTAGTTGAATTAATGAGCAAATATTGTTTCTGAAGGGCCTATCTCAATCATCAGGTAAGATGAGGAGCACGCCCTGAGTAGCATGAAACACTTACTTTCCAGAAGTATCTTAGGGCAAAATAAATATATGTGAAATTGCTGCGTGTGAGCAAAAATGCAAAGATAATTTTCCCCTATGCAGAGAAGCCGTATTTAAATGAACCAAATTACCTTATAATTTTGTTTTTATGAATTGCTCACGTAACAGCAAAGCCAAGTATTCCTGCCTCACTCACTCACTCCAAATCAACCAATAAACACACTTAAGGATGAATTATTTACCTTGCATTGGTGGCACGCAGTCAGACTGCCAGCTGCCTGACTGAATTACTCTGGATTTACACTGCTGTGATTCAATCAGAATCCGATAGGGCAAGACTCTTGCTTGCCTTCCTTCCTCTGCTTTCTTTTCTGAGCCAAATTAATTATTAAGTCCGGTGCCCACAGCAAGGCCCCATATATGTAGCGCTTAATTACATGGCTTTTTCTCTTTCACAGGATGGGCACATACAAAGAGATAACGCATTCTTGGCAATTGAGCACTATCTGAACCATGAGGTAGTTTTGGTTTGGAATGTCAAGTTTGGGGTTTGGGTTTCTTGGGTTTGTGTTTGTTTGCTTGTTTTTGCTTTTAAAATAAGCCCTTATTTGCTTAGCTTCCACATCAAAAACATCAAAGTGAACCTGATTCTGTAAAAACAAAGTCTCATATAATAACCATATGCATTTTCCAAATAAACTTTGTCATTGTCCAAGGATCCCTTGGATTCAACTGCAAACTTCAGAAGTTAAACAGAAATATGCCAATCTAAACAAAAATCTCACAACAGCTTTCTTATTTAGAGGGTACAAGTTATGAAAGGCAACTCCATTTCCAGATTCTAAAATCCAGACTAGCACGGGCGAGGGCACGCCATGGCTGCCTGTCTCCATCTTGACCCCTACCAGAACTTCACAGAGCACCAAACTTTTGTTTGCTCGGTTTACAAAGTGAGGAAGGCAAAATAAAGCTCTCATTGATTCTCAAAAGACGACTACGCTGCTTTTAATAAACTCCCTTAGAAACCACCTCCCCAGCCAGAAATCTTCCTGCTTGAGCAGGTATCAGGGCTCAAAACTTTTGGCTTGAAAGGCTGAAGTGTGATGAAGTTACAAGAACGTGGAGGAAAAGGAGAAATTATTTAAGAGTTGAAGCTTTCATGCAATCTCGCTAGCAAGCCAGTCTTCCACAGGGAGAAAACAAAGATAAGATTCCTCCACCAAACTGCTGCCCTATCACCCACAGCTGTCCCTCCCCTACCCCAGGTTTTTGGCTCAAGGATATTTTGAAAACATGCACCCTTATTAGCAGCCCCCACTTTAACGCTGCTCACACTTACTTTACCAGAACTCTGCACGCAACCCTTCCAATTGCTCTATAACTACCAGACATGGGCTGGAGCTTCAACCCTGTACCACAGCACGTTCCCACTGCAGTGCCTTCATCATCCCAGCTTCCACAAACAGGCCAGAGATGGGACCTTCTTTCTATCCACCAGTCTAGTATCAGACAGATGTCAACGTACCCTCCTGATATAAACCAAAAACACCTTCTATGTACAGACCACAAATGTACATACACCAAATAAACAACCAAGTGAACCAGAGAACTCACAAGGGACAAGGAATCTGGAGTTTAGATCTCAGAGTACTTCACAGAATCACATACTTAACGTGCTGGACTTATACTTCTTTGCAGGTCATCACTTTAATCATAAAGAGAGAGATAAAAGCACGTGCAAGTATACGGTGAGGTAGAGGCTGTGTTTCTGGAAGGCACAATCAAGGTTGGATATGCAGGCATTTAGAGGTTGACTTTTAATATGATTTTTTTTAATTACTCTCCAGATACCTAGCTTTTCTTTTCTATTCGGTGCAGTTTTGAGTTGACAAAAGGTCCAGAGTAGGACACTCAGGAATTATTTACAATGTCGTTTCATGTCTGCCCAAGATCTTGTTTCAGTATCTATGGGCTTTTGGGCTTAATTGCTGCAAAATACTAAGGATGCTGAAGGCCATGCAGGCTAGTAGATCAATGACAAAAACGCCTCTACGAAGCTCATAAGCACCAAAAAGTTCCAGTGCTGCTACATCTTTAGAACAAGTGCATCTGGACACGCATCAGGAATACCCCAAACATGCCAGACAACTTCCCGAATCCCAAACCCGCACACCAGAGCCAGGACAACTTTGGTGTCGTCTCCCAACACATGCGTAGCCTCCACCCCAACCGACGAAGCCTGGCGGGGGATGTACCGCGCACGTCAGCTCCTTCGAGGCCATCAACCCCTGCTCCCGCACCATGCGGCACAAGGGACATCAAGCCCCTAAGGCCAGAACTCGCGGCCCATCCCACCCCAGTGTGGCTGTAAGGATCCCCTGGGGCGAGGGGGAGGGGGGTCACTCACGCAGCTCTGGGAGCTCCTTACCCCTCTCACTCTCCCTCCTCTTGCATGTCTCCTCTTTCCAGGGCCGTCTCTGCAAACAAACCGCCAGGGTTACGGGGACGCTCGGGGCCCTGCATGACGGCGGGCGGCTCAACGCGGGGCCCTCGCACCCGCCGGCCACCT
>NW_010182644.1:1143-1343 GCF_000695765.1 Mesitornis unicolor | reverse complement strand
TGGGGCAGTTTTGGGGGTCCCCATCCCAGTGTGGGGCAGATTTTGGGGTCCCCATCTTGGTGTAGGGTGGATTTTGGGGTCCCCATCCCGGTATGGGGTGGATTTTGAGGGTCCCTGCCTTGGTGTGGGGCAGTTTTGGGGGTCCCTGCCTTGGTGTGGGGCAGATTTTGGGGTCCCCATCCTGGTATGGGGCCGTTTTG
>NW_010182644.1:0-1048 GCF_000695765.1 Mesitornis unicolor | reverse complement strand
TGGGGTGGATTTGGGGGTCCCTGCCTTGGTGTGGGGCAGTTTTGGGGGTCCCCATCCTGGTGTGGGGCAGATTTGGGGGTCCCCATCCTGGTATGGGGTGGATTTTGGGGGCCCCACCTTGGTATGGGGCAGTTGTGGGGCTCTGCATCCCATTGTGGGGCAGATTTGGGGGTCCCCCCCTTGGTATGGGGCAGTTTTGGGGGTCCTCATCTTGGTGTGGGGTGGATTTTGGGGTCCCTGTCCCGGTGTGGGGCAGTTTTGGGGGTCCCCATCCCAGTGTGGGGTGATTTTGGGGGTCCTTCCCTTGGTATGGGGCAGTTTTGGGGGTCCTCATCTTGGTGTGGGGTGGATTTTGGGGTCCCTGTCCCGGTGTGGGGCAGTTTTGAGGGTCCCTGCCTTGGTGTGGTGCAGTTTTGGGGGTCCCCATCCCAGTATGGGGCAGATTTTGGGGTCCCTATCCCGATGGGTGGTTTTTGGGGTTCCTCCTTTGCTGTGGGGCAGTTTAGGTGGTCACTGCCTTGGTATGGGACAGATTTGGGGGTCCCCATCCTGATGTGGGTTGGTTTTGGGGGTCCCCATCCCGGTATGGGGCAGTTTTGGGGGTCCCCCCCTTGGTGTGGGGTGGATTTTGGGGGTCCCTGCCTTGGTGTGGGGCAATTTTGGGGGTCCCCCCCTTGGTGTGGGGCAGATTTGGGGGTCCCCATTCTGATGTGGGCCCATTGTGATGTGGGTTGGTTTTGGGGGTCCCCATCCTGGTATGGGGGGGATTTTGGGGTCCCCATCCTGGTGTGGGGCAGTTTTGGGGTCCCTGCCTTGGTGTGGGGCAGTTTTGGGGGGCTCCTGTCCTGATATGGGGCAGTTTTGGGGGTCCCTATCCCAGTGTGGGGCAGTTTTGGGGTCCCCATCCTGGTATGGGTTGGTTTTGGGGGTCCCCATTCCGGTGTGGGGCAGTTTTGGGAGTCCCTCCCTTGGTATGGGGCAGTTTTGGGGGGCTCCCACCCTGATATGGGGCAGCTCTGGGGGTCCCCATCCTGGTATGGGGCAGTTT
>NW_010182643.1:0-723 GCF_000695765.1 Mesitornis unicolor | reverse complement strand
GGGGCCGGTGTCACATCCACTTAGCCGGCTCCAAAAATCCCTCGCCCTGACACCTTGTTAAATACCCACCAGGGGTCACAGTTCCTGGGTTTCTGTTTCCTGCTTTTTTTTCCCTTTACCCCGCTGAGACGTTTCGGTTGGCAGGAGCTCCCCCCCGCTATTAGGTATCTTTCGGGGAACAAGAAACCTAGATCACTTACAAATTAATTTGGAGTTAAACCTACAGAAAATGAGAAACATGCTGCTTTGCAGGAGAGAGCGCTTGGCCAGCGATCAAGAAAAATACATCCAAACCGCCCGATGCAGCGCGCTCGGTGGGGGACGGGGGGGGCGGCCGGGGAGGGGGCTGCGCGCTCAAGGTAGCCGTCGGCTGCTTTCGGGCGCGTTTTAATGGGGCCGCGGCCTTTCCTCCCAATTAAAACCGTAGCAAACGAACAAAAGGGAAGGCTGGGGTGAGGTGCAGTGGCACAGGGGTCTGCCTGCCCCAGCGCCTTCGCTGGCGGGCATAGGGACCATTTACGGGCACTGCTCGCCGCATGGCGCATGGATGCCTTCAGACCAGTGTTTGCCCATCACCGCATCCCCAGGGCCGGTTGACAAGTTGGGGACCCCGCATCCCCTTGCCCCACAGCACCTCTAACCAAGGCGCCGCGGGGCGAGGGGACACCAGGGGCGACGTAGGAGACCCTGAGCCCCCTGACAGGCAGGTGGGTGGGAGCAGCC
>NW_010182642.1:0-15027 GCF_000695765.1 Mesitornis unicolor | reverse complement strand
CATAGTCCTGGCTTCCTCAGGGGCACGGGCCAGGATGCAGGACCAGCTGCATCCTGGGCTACATCAAAAGAAGTGTGGCCAGCAGATCAAGGGAGGTAATTCTACCCCTCTACTCTGCTCTAGTGAGACCTCACCTGGAGTACTGCGTCCGGTTCTGGAGATTTCATTACAAGAAAGACATGGAACTGTTGGAGCAGGTTCAGAGAAGGGCCAAAAAAATGATGAGTTGGCTGAAGCACCTCTTCTACGAGGACAGGCTGAGGGAGTTGGGATTGTTTAGCCTGGAGAAGAGAAGGCTGCAGGGACACCTCATAGCAGCCTTCCAGTACCTGAAGGAGGCCTACAAGAAAGCTAAAGAGGGATTGTTTACAAGGATGTGTAGTAATAGGACGAGGGCAATGGTTTTAAGCTAAAGGAAGGTAGAATTAGATTAGACATTAGGAAGAAGTTCTTTACTATAAGGGTGGTGAAACATTGGGACAGGTTGTCCAGTGAGGTGGTGGAGGTCCCATCCCTGGAAACATTCAAAGTCAGGCTTGATAGGTCTCTGAGCAACCTGATCTAGTTAAAGATGTCCCTGTCTAGTGAAGAGGGGTTGGACTAGATGACCTTTAAAGGTTCTTTTCAGTCCAACACATTCCATCCTATGATTCTATAATTCAAGATGCCTCAGAGGATCTGAGACAGGCAAATCTGCTTTTATATAAGGCACAGAACCTACAGAAAAACCTATACCTTCCTCGAGTGTCATCTAGTTGCTGGATGGAGAAGTTAAATAGTACTAGTTATTTTCAGTAACAGAACTGAGCCATTTTTGGAGGAGGTCTAGGACTTTTGAGCAGCTCTGTCTTGTCTACAAGATGAATTCAGACAAATACCTCAAAGACACCTACATTTACATAGATCAATTCATATGTTTACCACATGAAGCTAAATCCATATTAGGTGTCTACTGTTTAGGTAGTAATGTCTAATTCTCATACTGGATGGTCTATGAGCAGTTTAGAACCATGTCTGAGCCCAGTTAGCAAAAACCTTTCCTTGCACTTGATAAAATTAAATGTAAGAGAAGAGAAACAGTGTCTCACCTTAGTTCTTTAACCATGGCATAAAGTAAGATTTCCATCTCAGGTAAAGGAATGACGAAAGTGAAACTTTTATCTTTTGTTTACTCTCTGTATCACATTGAGTAATTCCATACACCATCTATAGTCAGTGGAGATGCTGTAGGTACTGTCAAAAATTACTCTTTTTGTAGAAGGGTTGAACTTGTCTCTAGTGATGTCTACTGCTCCCCATCTTATGAAAAATTTAGAGAATTAATAGTAGCAGTATCTTTGGCTAACACCTTATGGTTCAGTGATACACTGACTTCAGTAAGGCCTTTGGCACTGTCACCCATAAGATCCTCATAAGCTTGATGGACAGGTTGGATGACCAGTGAGGTGAGTTGAAAACTGGCTGAAAAACTGGGCCGAGAGCATGGTGATCAGAGATGCAAAGTCCAGTTGAAGGCCAGTAATCAGCAGTGTATGTTAATTTTTTCCAGTGGTTTATACTGGGTCCAATCTTGTTCAACACCATCATGATTAATGATCTGAATGATGGGGTAGAATGTACCTCAGTAAGTTTGCAGATGACACTAAACTAGGAAGAGTAGCTGTTACACAAAAGGGTCATGTTGTTCTCTAGAGGGACCTTGACAGGATGGTGAATTGGGCTGACAGAAACCTTATGAAGTTCAACAAGGAGGAGTGCCAAGTCCTGCACCTGGGAAGAAATAAGCCTATGCACCAGTACATGCTGAGAGCCACGCAGGTGGAAAGCAGCTTGGCAGAAAAGGACCTGGGAGTCCTGGTGGACATCACGTTCAACATGAACTAACAGTGTACCCTCGAGACAAAGAAGGTGAATGATATCTTGGGCTGCATTAGGCAAAGCATTGCCAGCAGTTTGAAGGAGATGATCCTTCCCCTCTACTCAGCACTGGTGAAGACATACATGGAGTACTGAGTCCAGTTCTGGTCTCCTCACTACAAGAGGTACGCAGAACACTGGAGAGAGTCTAGCGAAGGTCCACTAAGATTGAGTACCTCATCTAGGAGGAAAGGTTGAGAGATCTAGGAATGTTAAGCCTGGGGAAGAGAAGAGTAAGGATGGGATCTTGTCAATGTATAGAAATACATGAAGGGAGGGTACAAAGAGGACAGAGCCAGGCTCCTTTCAGTGGTGCTAAGTGACAGGAAAAGAGGCAATGGGGCACAAATTGAAACACAGGAGGTTCCATCTGAACATCAGGAAACACTTTTTTTATTTTAAGGGTGATCGAGCCCTGGCACAAGTTGCCCAGAGAGGCTCTGCAATCTCCATCTTTGGATATAATCAAAAGCCATCTGAACATAGTCCTGGGCAACTGGCTTTAGACAACACTGTTTGAGCAGGAGGGTTGGAGTAGGTGACCTCCTGAGTTCCCTTCCAACCTCAACCATTCTATGATTCTGTGATTAGAGCATTCATCAAAGTTGTGAATGACCTCGATTCAAGCCTTCCTCTGTCTGATTTCGAATAAGGAATCTGGATCTTCCAGATTACATTAAGCTGCCACCTAGACAAGACTTCAAGGTTCTGTACTTTGGGATAAGTTACAAAGCCTTGTATATTTCTGATGTTTGCCTCCTGTATCAGAAACAGTGTGCCCAGCAGGACTAGGGAAGTGATCATGCCCCTGTACTCAGCACTGGTGAGGCCACACCTTGAATACTGTGCTCAGTTTTGGCCACCTCACTACAAGCAGGACACTGAGGCACTGTAGCTTGTCCAGAGAAGAGCAACAAGAGGAACAAGCCCTATGAGGAGTGACCGAGGGAGCTGGGGTTGGTTAGCCTGGAGAAGAGGGTGCTGAGATGAGACCTTATTGCTCTCTACAGCTGCCTGAAAGGAGATTGTAGTGAGGTGGGTGCTGATCTCTTTTCCCAAGGAACAAGTGACAGGACAAGAGAAAATGGCCTCAGTTGCTCCAGGGGAAGTTTAGATTGGATATTAGGAAAAATTAATTTACTGAAAGAGTGGTCAAACATTGGAACAGGCTGCCCAGGGAGGTGATGGAGTCACCATCGCCAAAGGTGTTAAAAATTGTGTAGATGTGGCACTTCAGCACATGGTTTAGTGGGCATGGTGGTATTGGGCTGATGGTTGGACTTGATCTTAGAGGTCTTTTCCAACATTAATGATTCTGTGACTCTGTGATTCTATTCTACATGCTTTAAATGCTGTGGGCAAGGTTGCATGGAGATAAACACAGGTCTTTTAACTGTGGACTAATTCCCTGTTGAATCACTTCTCTTTACTCTGTGCCTTTTGGAGCATGATTGTAAGTGCTAAGAAAGTTATATTAATAAACATACTTGCAAGATTTCATGTATAAAGTGCCTCACTTCACTTCTTGCTTTGAATAGAAGAAGGTGCTTATCTGCACTGCCATGGGGAAAGAACTGTGACTCAGAACTTTGTAATTATTCCCTTGAATCTCTCTTTTGTTACACTTTTTTACAGTGCAAACCAGCCTTCCCAGCTCAAGACCAGTAAAATCCTGAGAAGACACAGCAAGTTCACCAATTCCCAATTTTTCCTGACCCTGACCCCATAGTTGTGGGCAAAAGGAAAAACAGGAGTCCTGAAGAGCCTTAAGTAACTGTCCAGGCAAGATAAAAAGGCAATCTGCACATTTTATTCACTGTGTGTTTCCACTGCATGGAAAATCCTTCTTATTTTAACACTGTTAAAAAAACCCAACAAATGACAGATAAAATTTCATTTTGAATCTTAACCCTGATGAAGATAGTCTCCTGTGGGTGTTAGACAAATTAACAAACATTTAATTGAAAGACAGCTCAGAATGTAGACATGCCCACAAGCACCTAGGAAAATTTAGGTGCCTCCAGGGTTCTATGCCAGGTGAGGACAGGTTATCCTACTATTATATAGAATAATAGAATGCTTATTTTATATCTGCAGCTCTGCCAACTCTTCTTGTACTTAAAACCCCAGCCCTGAGGTCCTGTGAATGTGCTCAGATTTCATTTTATATAGAAAAAGGAAGTTTCTAGCATCATAGTTGAATAGAAAACTTGAAAACAAGAACTTTAAACATCTAAAAACAGAACAAAGAGAGATAGAATTACTAGTACATGTATGTGCACATTCATTGTGTATGTAGAGAGATATATATACTTGTAACTAACTCTGGTTTTTAAGACGGTCTTTGTTTTCTTTAAGGCCATAGCTCATGACCTTTTACAGTGTGAGCTGGTAAATGTGTTTCTATCAATTTTTGGAACAGACTTATATATGTATATATAGCTTTTTGATGAATGAACCTCAAGCCATACAATAATTAAATATTATCTTTACAAAACTGTAAAAATCATTCTCCAAATTGCAGTTTCCAGATGTAATAGAGAGGGTTTTGGTTTTCCTGATGTGAACATCAAAAACTAGAGGATTGCCAGTATTATCAAAATAAGTTACTTTAAAGTTTCACCGTCTGAGTCTCTCAGAACCTCATCTAACTTGAGCAAATAAAACCTAGGCTGTGCATTTACTAAAATGAAAAATATATAGTCTACACACATTATTTTATTGTTTAAATGGTTCTCATTCATGTTTCATTTCAATAATATTTCCCCAGCTTGTAAAGCTTATGTTACATTGAGCTCCTCTTTAAATTCACAATGCATAAAACTGCCAGGTGGCCTAATAACAGAGTGCATTAACAGATTGAACTATAAATCAGATGGTTGTGTTCACATACTGTAAAAACACCACCATTTTCTTTCAGATCTGAGTTTGTACACAGATTCCTCAGAGAGTATGATTGCTCTCAAATATTAAAAAGCCCATATAGCTCAATTTTAACATTAAGATTGATTTTATATTTCAAACATAAAATTGTTCTCTTCAATCCTACCAGAAAATGTGCACAAAATATGATCTATTTTTGACACAGGAAAGAAAGGAACTGGAAAAAAAAGGAGAGAGTTCGAAGGTTTTCATTGATGCCACAGTAAGAATGTGACTCTAAACTGAAAGTACAACTTGCAGCATTCATTACCACTTAAAATATGTGACCTAGAAGAACTGAACCCCTCTAAAAAGCATCAGCAACAATCATAGGTTAAGAATATTCTAGTGATGGGTATATAATAGTTTCCAGTGAATTCATTGACTGGCTTCTCTAAATAACATTTTCAGAGAGTTTTATTTTGGTTTCGCTTTCTAAAACGTAGTATATTTTTTTCCATGAGGCTAGAAACATTGAATAAATCTGAAATTAGGTAAGATTTCATTTTAGGAACCTTTAAGAATAGGAAGAGGCAATTATTTGTATAATTGTATATATACATCTCTCTTATACACATCTCTGTATAAAAAATTTTAAAGCAGAAATCACACTCTTCTGATATTTTGTTTCCAGAAGAGGCAAAGCAACAATGAAATCCAGCAGTTGAGATTCATAAGATCATAGGATAACTCATGTTGCAGGGGACCTCAGGAGGTCAGTTAGTCCAATCTGCTGCTCAAAACAGGGTCAGCTGTGACGAGGTCAGACCAAGCCAAACTCAGGTCTTTATTTAGTTTGGTTTGCTTTAAAACACTAGATACACCATCTATTTTCCAGCATTTTTATTATTGTTGTTGTTGTTGTTGTTTCATTGTTGTTTTGTTCATTTATTATTGTTGTTGTTATATATACATGGTACGTTTGCAGTTGAGAGAACTAATAAGGATCAGTCTAACTGCTAACTTCTGAATAAGATTGGAGAATCTCATTTCAAGGAGCTAGCGATCTAAGAAAAAGATGTATGTAGAAATAGTAATAAATATATAGTTAACATTTATGTGCTGAGCCATGTGAGATCCCTCTTTTGAGAGGAAACATTTAGAAAAACAAAGGAATCGCAATCTCATTCAGTAAAAGAAAAATATTTTCATCAAGTGAGTGAAAACTATAAATCTATACCCCAGAGACTCTCATCAAGCAGAAATTTGTCAGAAGTAGGGCACCGTAAAATAAATAATGGCTATTCAAATGTCGATGAAGCAGAATAGCAGCTCAGAATGTTAAGATACAGTCTGAATTTTTCCTTTATGTACAGAGGATATATTTTTCTACATACCTGTACAAGATATAGGAAAGACTGGATACAAATGGAAACAAAATGTTAACAATGCTGGTGTGGTTTTTAGAGAAATGGCTCTTATAGTTTTTTTAATATTATGAGGTATTGTGTGTGATCTCTGGATTGTTGACAAAATGTTTTGAACACTCAGATGGCTCTGGAACAATAACATTTTTTAAAATGCTAAATAGTTTGATTGCTAAAGTTTTCAGTGTTACCTAAAAAGTCTAAGGTTTCCTGCTGTGCTTTCAGGAAAGACAACAGCATGGAAAATAAAGAATAATTTAAGACAGTACATTTTTTGGACATGATGACCAGTTTGGTCATCCCAAACTCTGAAATGCTACCTCAAATTACTTTTATTAAGTTTTCCAGAATATGTTCCCCATGAGAATATTTGCATCCCTCCAATCGTTTTCCACAGCGTTCGAACGTGCATCACAATGCTAAAGGTGGAATCAATGCCAAAAATTAACAGCATAAAACTACAACATTGAAACCCCTTTGTAAGTGATTGTAGTGTTAAGAGCTGTTCTAGACAAAATAAAGTTCATTTCTGTTCATCCTGTGAAAGCAGATAAGAAATCAAGAATGGGATTCACTCTACCTTAGACATTTAAAAATTATTTTCTCAAGGTACATGTATGCAACCAAATAACTTATCTTCTTAGTTCATTCCTGGGTCTCAGTTCCCTAGTTTATTACATTACTTTGCTCCTAAACTGTTTGGTTTGGGGTTTTTTGTTAACTCTCTAGTTCCCTACAAACAAAACAAGCTTGGTTTTGGTGTTAGTTTGTGCCAGTAGTCATTCCTGAAAGACAGACTAGGCAAGACTGAGCCAGCTCTGTCTTTCTGTGCCACATACAGTTCCAAAACTCTTCCTCAGGGTATGAACTGTACCCTCAGTTTCGTATTATAAACACACCATCATGGTTACCTATAGCACAGGTTTCACGTCTTTTTAAACTCTTTGAAATAGGTGAAACAAACAAACAAATCTTAACGCCTTATGTTCACAGGGGTAAAACACGGGGATAGGGGTCACTATTACCAAGTGTGTTGTGAATGGAGATGAGCTGCTTCAAATGAGTCTGCATGTGAGCAGCGTGAAAGTGAACCTTATGAAGGTGAATCTCTTATACCACATCACCAGAAAAAATATGTTTACTAAGACTATAAGTCCTCAGGAGCAAACATGGATGTTGTCAAGAGTACATATAGCCCTGGTCTAAGTTACTGACTCTGGCTTCTGTTATCCTTGTTGGACTGCAAACTGACCAGTTCAGACTTAAGCAATTAACCTGGAAATGCCTCAGATGGATGAGATCAGTCCTGTTGTCAGTGTAAATTGTGACAATATAAGGGGTATATGCCTCAATGAGTATACAATAAACTTTTGGAATTAAAAAATATAATTAAGATTAGAAGAATTACGTAATTAATAAAAAAATTAAAAGTGGCTTAGAAATAACAAGTAGGGAATAGGAGATGCAGACAAACACAGAATTGCTGGCTTGGGGACTGCTCTAGCAACAAGCTGTTGATTTTCATTCTCTAAACCCAGAAGCTTTATTTAATTCAGCAGTTCACCCAGTTCTGGTCTCCAGTGTCTTCTGCCATCTACTTAAAGGCATTTTTCTACAAACATTACATTTTAAATAAGCATTTCCAAATCCACTGTGCTGGACCAGCTCACACAGGCACAGGCTAGGGAAGGTGCTCTGTCAGTCACTGTGCTTCATTTTTCTGGCTGGCCATCAGGGAACTGGGACGTGTGTCTATACTTTGTTTAATGTAACACACTAATGCAGAGACACTGCCATGAACAACAACAAAAAAAATAAATCTGCTTCTGCCCAGAAGATCCAATCCTAAAAGGAGACATCAGGAGCTGAAGCAATCTTAGTAGGTGATGCTAATACAACCACCAAACAGGGAAATTTGAGTCATTGTTTGTATAGGTACCCCACAGATGCATACCTGCCTGCCAAAGGGTTGCAATTTAAATGCTTTTACTCTCTCAAGGTCAATTGCGGTTACTTCTCTTGTTGGGACCCTGGAGCACAAGTTGGAACAGCACAAATTAATCAGGCTTGGAACATGCAGGCTTCAGCTCTTTACCATCTGACTGTACACTGCTGACGTCTCTCCTTCGGTTTTCAAACAGAGAACACTTCCATATAGAAGAAATCAAAGAAAAGGAATCCTAACTTTAGAAGTGGATATTAAAATTAATATATGATAATCTCAAAGCAGTGATATGGTGATACATCCAACCCTGTTCAACTCTGCTTTTTTCCCATTCTTATAACATTTCACACACCTGTAGCTTTGCACTGTGATGTGGGAAAACTTTCAGGTTCAAAGGTATCTTAAAACATACAACAGCTGATATTTACAGTTACAAGTGTTGCAAAGTGATGCCCTTTAGCACTGTACAACATGAAATTTAAATAAAGATGATCATAAGAAAGTTTAGAATAAGGAAACACAAAGGAAAGAAGTTCAATTAATGACTGCAATTTGCAATTGCTTAAGCCTTCATAGAGTTTTATTTCTTCATTCTAATTTGCATTTCTACAGTAACAATAGGTATTTATCCCAGCATATCTACCTCAGGAAATTAGTTAAAAATCCAGTTCATCTGCATGCTCAAAATAACCAGCATCCTCAGCATATGCTACTGGGTAGCTGTGAAACTCAAACAGAAACTAAAGTCCACGTATTGTTCTAGAAAAAATATTAATTATTTGATTCTACTCTGCTCCTAGTTCATCTAATCTCTTCCCCTGGGTGCTCAAAAGTCCCTGACCTTTTCTTTTTCTCTCCAGATACTGTAATTATATCTTTTTTAAAACAGCTAGGACTAGAACAAATAAAATTAAGAAAATTCCAGTCATAATGGGTGTGATGAGTTCGTTGCCCCTCTAAACAGACAAAATATTCATGCAAAAATTAGACAACCTAATGATGATGCAAGTTGGGTATCAATCCCTCTCCCTTTTTCCCAGTTTTGAGGCCTAGTGCCTTTCTCCATGTTTTACCTTGCAGCACATGAGACACACAGATTAGCAATGCAACCATAAAGCATGCTGAGAGTGTTGCCGGAATATATTTTTGTTTCTTTTGCTTACTGATTTCATCTAATGTATTCTTGATGTCTAACATTCAATGCAAGTATTTATTCAGCTTCATTTGATTTCTTATTATGTCCCACTCTTTTGTCAATAGTGCATTTGGAAAGTGTATTTTCAGTGCTCTGCGCAATAAGATTCTTACTGCTGATGTCTTGACAGAAATTGGGATATAGATGCCAAATTGTGGGTACAGATCTAAATTTGTTTCTTGACCATATCAAGTCAAAGAGGCAGTGTACAGGTTGCTGCTACTACTGCTGTCTTCTGTTGTACAGTCCTGGGCCAGAATGACACTTGTTGTTACTGAACCATAGATCAAATGATCTAGAGCTTACCATGAATTTTTTTATTGCTATTCATGATTTGCTCTCAAAGAAAATTCAGATTTTTCCTCTGATTTCGTGGAGAGAAGGTAGCTTATCAAAAACTTAGGAGAAGACAGGAAACATGAGGATTTCAACAAATGGATCTGCAAGGGTGTGAAATTTTAGTTGCTTGCTGCTTTTAGTTATGCAAAAATCTGTGCACACACAGCAGATCGTGTCAGTGAGAGCTGATGGAGCCTATGTGTACCAGCTTCAGCCAGAAGCAACCAGAGCCAATGTGATGCAACACACAGCTCTAAATGTGCAAGTCAAGGCTGATACACATAAGAAGTGTCACAAGTGTCTACAACTCAGAAGGTCTCATTGAACTATTTACATGAGATATGTTTGGATGTTTGGTTTTTTGTTTTATTTTCGGAAAATGGCACGAGAAACAACACAGACAAGTCATGATAAACATAAAGGAGGAAAAAAATAGTTTTAAAGAGGCAACTTAGAGCAAGAAAGCCTAATTCATACAATCTACTGGATCATACAATCTGCCTGAGCAAACTTTCAAGCCAACCCTAGAGCAGAAAGTTCTGCTTTGCAAGTCTAATGAGAAAGTTGGAAGAAATTTACACAAAGCTGAAGGAAGCTGACAGAGAAATACAAGTGGATTGTCTATCAGATGGCAAAACAAAACAAATGTAGACAGTGCAGAAAAAGAAGCAGAGGATTATGGAGAGGCAAGCATCAATAGATAAGAATCTAGCAAGAGAAAGAAACTTAAGTATTGGTAGTGTTAACACATTAAAATAAACTTGCAAGGGAAAGAGTAAGCATTAAAAAGCTATACATTCTACTAAAACCAGCATGACTGAGACCAGAAATAGTTCCCTTCTATCGGACGCTAAGGCACTTGTAGACCAGTGATGGAAGTAGTATGCTCTAATTGTCAAATATTATATATCAAAATATTAGTGAGCAGGGTGGGACTAGGCATTGCTTAGGAAAAAAAGTGAAAGAACAGATAGAAAGCTTTCAAAGTTACAAACCTGTAGAATCAGAGAGAAATAACTATCAAAACTGGGTAGATAACATCTACTGGACACCTCTATAGTAAATTATGCAATAATAACAACTATTCACAAAAGACACAAGAACAGTAATCTGTTATGGTCCCAAATACCAGAAAAAAGAATCTATAAAACCATCACCCCACCTGCACTTCCTGAACAAGCTACCACCTCTGGAGGGAGTATTTCTAGAAGAAAAAATTAAAAGGTTTCACAAGTGAGCAATGTGCAACAAAACAGATTTTCAGTCTAGAATGTCACCTTACATTGCTTCATTTTTTCCTTTTGTAGAATCCCCTTTGTATTTTGGAGTGAGTGGTGCATATATTTTGAGCTCTTTGAGACAAGGAGAACTAAGTATAAATACCTACTATATAGAGGTGTACTCTGTTTTACAGTCAGTGGTGAGAAATACGCAAATATTTATCGCAAACCAATTATCTTTTTCTAAAGTAATATCTAAAATAGGTTAGATATACGATGAGAATCATGTCTCAGCATAGTTTTTTTCCTCTGATTATGAGTGACAGGTGACCAAGTCAGACATACACATTTAAATCCTAAATGCCTAAATTAGAAAGATAAAACCCACTCAAGTCCCTCATTTCTATTTTTAAGCACTAACAGTGCAGTTCTGATGTTTTCTTAGGACTTCCAGGCCTCCTGCAATACATCTACATGAATAGAATTCAACAAGCAAACAAAATCAATGCTAAGGTCAAAGAAATGAGCTAGGAAAGCATTGTTTGCCACAGACTTCTGAAAGGCTGGATGGGAAGAAAGGGCAGTAGTTAAGGCAAGGGGAAAAAGAAAATAAAGCATGGATTAATAATTTCTATGTCATTTTACCTCTGGGTGAGCCCCTTGCAGTAATCATTACTGAAATTTAACTTCTATCCTTTCAGTTTGAACTTATCAAAGAGTACAATGGCTTAATCCTTTGTAGTATTCACTTGGGCTTTCAGAAAAACAACCATCGTTTACATCAGTTTGGCTCTTTCCTGGCACAGGAGTCCTTGTGAACCACGTTGAGATAGGATGTTCTGTCTGATACCCCACTGCAGTATCTGCAGTATCATTAGACTCTCAGACATTTGTAGCGATTAATCTCAAACAGATGAGAAGCTTGTGTGATTCATCCACTCACAAGTGGCTTTCTTCACCACTGACAGGCAACTTAGTGTTCTTGGGCTTGAATTGGTGTGCATTTTTTTTTCCAACAGTGCATTTTGGGAACATCTTCATTATTTCTGAATACCACATTGTTAAGTTTTTTTTCAGTATTGACTGAGTTACTTACATTTTTTTTACCCACTTGCCTGTGTTTGCATAAATTCTGTATGTTGACATATTAATAGTAGAATCTGTAGTATTCTGCATGAAGCCTATTTTCTCGTGGTTGAAACAAAGATTTCGGACTATTATGAAAATGTCAGAATAATACTATAAATATGACTTACTGCATTATCTTTGATCCAGTGGACATTTATATATGAATTCCTATATCACTGCTTCAGCATGCTGTCTTTCAAAAAGAAAGATGCTATATCAAGTATTCTGATTATTTCTAGGGACTGGTGTTGCCAAAGAGAGAATTTCATGCAGGGTGAGGAGATGTTAATACTTTTATTTATCTTTAATAAACTCTGTTGTGATGGTTAACGAATTGGGTCTAATGCAAATGTCTAAAGAAATTGCTGAATGCCTGTTACCAGCCTTTATGACCTGCACTAAGTATTTCTCCCTTTCAAAAACACTATAGGTTATAACAAAATACAGTACCTCTTTAAAAGGTCACTGCAGTGGAAAGTCACCGGAGTCAGGCTGGAATAACCACACAAGCCAACCTGGCTGAACTTGTTTTGTCTGAATGCTAATCAAATCTGTATCTTAATACAAACTTTTGTGCTTGCTTAGCCTTGTTTTAAAAACAACACCTTCTAGCAGTTGGGATCAGATCCAGTTTAACACAATTTAAGGATGAACTATGTAAGTATTACTTAGCATGAAGATGAAAAGTAGAATTGCACTTCTAACGGTGAACATATTTATCCCAAAATATTGCTCAATAACATAACCGCAACAGTAATAATTTTAATTAAAAATACCTTCTAATCTCCATGTGCTTTGAAATAAGGAAAGAAAATCTCTGCCACAAATATACATGGATGCACAGAATAACAACTATCTTCAGGAAGAAGACAATAATACAGTTATTGCTGATTATTCACCAACTTTAAGATGTAAAAAGCACCAAATGCTTGGATTGAAAAAAGGGGTAAAATTTTATTTTTAATTACTTTTTGATAATTGCAGTATCTAAGATGAATTTTATTTTATTTTATTTTGAGATTAAGAAACTTCAGTTCAACTAACCATCTTGGATGATGGATCAAGGCCTATAAACAAATCAGTTTCCGTCTGTCAGGTTCAGTATCTCAAGCAGGACACTTGAAATCATTCTTCACAATAAAAAAATATATTATTAAAACAATCTGAGACTAAATGTGTTTTCACTGCATTTGGAAAGGTTCAGACATTAAGGATGCACTTAGGCTATAACTTAGGCTATAACCAAGTCTGCTCAGTTAACGTGATGAAATCCAGATTGTTTCTCCTTATTCACACTGTGTGACGAGACATGCAGAAATGAAAGAGTGAAAATCACCTTTCTCCAACAAACTCCATATAAATTAGAAGTTAGTTGTTAAAACATTGTGCAGAGTAGAGTGCATCAGAGGGAAGGCCAAGCATTGAGTAGCTGAAATAGGAAAGAAACGTAACCTTTAAGTGTCTTGTCTTTCATGTTAATAATATCAAATTTAGTGAGTCCTTCCAAATGTTTTACTTGCAGAGTAAATATTTTCTCTTTCACTTATTGAACTCATGGTGTGATGTCAGCTAACAGCACCTTCAATTTCTTTAACTAATGAATAAAGATCACCAGAAAAGTGATGAACTACTAAAAAGTTTTAAGGGAGGGTGAGACAAATGTTTTTACATGTAGTTCAGAGGTTACCTTCTGGGTTTTTTGAAGATAGGTAATGTGAGTTTGATTCTGGTAGACGTAGGCACATACAGTAATTATGTGTCTAAGAAAGGTTCCATATGATTTTAGTAAGAAAATGTGCTAAAATTCAGCTGACCTGGGTGGAAAATGTTTGGAGTCTGGTACTACCCAGAAAGGGGAAATTGTTCAGGAAAATTTGCTTATGTTTCATTTTTGTTATGTTAATAATGATTAATAACAATTCAGAGACAAATCGTAAGTGTTACTGAATTTATCAGTAATCTGGCTTTTACAATTTCAGCAGCATTCTGTTTTGTGTTTTTCTTCCTGGTAAGGATCTAAATAAAATGATCAATGCATTTGCCAACTCTAACCATGACAGAGTTTCAGAGATTTATCTAACTTAACTTAGGAGTTTAATAGTAGCTTATACTCTAGTAGCCTAGCTACTGCCTTACAGTCTCCTTGTGGAGGCAGAAAGATTAATTTGGAAAGAAACTGGAATGAAATAGTTACCTGCTGAGGGTGACATTGAGCATTGTTGGTTTAACATGTCACATTTTCCAGGGCTGGAATGCTCTCCTCTTTATTTGCTTACAAGCAGCTATTCATTTTCATCACTCAAATGAAAGAAATGATCAGTGGGATTAGTGAATTTTAAATTTGCATGATCGTTAGGGATGGATGAAAGACAGATGTCATTACAATTTGGCACATGTAGGGTCGTTGCCTTTACATTCATGGCTGTTCTAGCATTATAGCTTAAGTGTCTCTGTTGACATTGCAGAGTAGTCATCTTTCAGTGCCCCCAGTGTTTAGGTATGTATTTTCATGTACTACAGAAGACCTGCTGATCCTTGTCTCTGAAAACCAGTGTCATACCACTACTTTTTGTGAAATCTTGTCAAAGGCTGCAAAGGGAAACATTAAGTTGGGAGGGAGTGTTCATCTGCCTGAGGGTATGAAGGCTCTGCAGAGGGACCTGAATAGGCTGAATCAATGGGCTGAGGCAAACTGTATGAGTTTCAACAAGGCCAAGTGCCAGGTCCTGCACTTTGGTCGCAATAACCCCATGCAGAGCTACAGGCTTGGGGACGAGTGGCTGGAAAGCTGCCAGGCAGAAAAGGACCTGGGGGTGTTGGTGGACAGCAGGATGACCATGAGCCAGCAATGTGCCCTTGTGGCCAAGAAGTCCAATGACATCCTGGGGTGTATTAAAAGACATGTGGTTAGTAGGTCGAGAGAAGTTCTTCTTCCCCTCTACACTGCCCTGGAATATTGTGTTCAATTGGAATATTGTGTTCAATTCTGGGCCC
>NW_010182641.1:1060-1437 GCF_000695765.1 Mesitornis unicolor | reverse complement strand
AAAAAAAAAACCCTTTCCCTCCTCCCTCCCTTTTCCAACACGATTCCCAAATTAAAGCGATGAAGTAAGCGCTCGGGGCGACGCTCGTCAGCGCTGGGTTCGTTAGCGGGGTTTTAAGGCGCATTCATCAGCTTTTTGGTATTCCCAGCAGCTGCTTTGCATTACGGGGCCTTGGCTTCCTTCACGGCGCTGGGGGGACCCGGGGGGGACCCGGACATGGGGGACCCCCAGGGAAGCACCTGGGGCATCCCGAAATGAGGAAGAGGAGGGGTTACAGGACCCCTGGTGGGTGCTGGGGGGTTGTGGGACCCCCGCAATGTCCTGTGGGTGCTGTGGAGGGATACAGGACCCCCCATGTCCCATGGGTGCTGTGTGGG
>NW_010182641.1:428-1014 GCF_000695765.1 Mesitornis unicolor | reverse complement strand
TGTCCCATGGGTGCTGTGTGGGGGGTACAGGACACCCAATGTCCCATAGGTGCTATGTGGGTTATGGGACCCCCCAATATCCCATGGGTGCTGTGCGGGGGACACAGGACCCCCCTAGTGTCCTATGGGTGCTGTAGGGGGATAATGGGACCCCCCAATGTCCCATGGGTGCTGTGTGGGGGACACAGGACCCCCCCAATGTCCTATGGGTGCTGTAGGGGTGTAATGGGACCCCCCAATATCCCATGGGTGCTGTAGGGGGGGTACATGACCCCCCAATGTCCCATGGGTGCTATGTGGGGGGTACAGGACACCCAATGTTCTGTGAGTGCTGTGGGGGGGACACAGGACCCCCCAATGTCCCATAGGTGCTGTGTGGGGGTGCAGGACCCCCCCCAGTGTCCCATGGGTGCTGTGGGTGGGTACAGGAACCCCAATGCCCTATGGGTGCTATGTGGGGGGTACAGGACCCCCAATGTCCCATAGGTGCTGTGTGGGTGTGCAGGAACCCCAATGTCCCATGGGTGCTGTGCGGGGGACACAGGACCCCCCTAGTGTCCTATGGGTGCTGTAGGGGGATACTGGG
>NW_010182641.1:0-356 GCF_000695765.1 Mesitornis unicolor | reverse complement strand
GGTCTGTGGAGGGGTACAAGGCCCCCCCCAATATCCCATGGGTGCTGTGGAGGGATACAGGACCCCCAATGTCCTATGGGTGCTGTGGGGGGGTACAGGACCCTAAAATGTCCCATGGGAGCATCACCTTCCCCCGCCATAGCATCCTGCATCCCCATCCCCATTTCTCCCCATCCATCTCCATCCCAATGAGATCCCAATGGCAAAAGAACCAGCCCCAGCTGTTTTTTGGGGTGTGTTTTTGGGATGGGCCTTGGTGGGAGCACAGGGCCCCCCTGAACCCTCTGGTCCCGTCCCGGCGTTTTGCCGACATCTGGCGGGGATCACTCGGCGGGGTGGGGGGGAGGATTTACGGC
>NW_010182640.1:21747-23390 GCF_000695765.1 Mesitornis unicolor | reverse complement strand
GCTGCAGCACGCCCATTCACACCGGCTACCGAGCCCCCCACCACCACGGGGCTCAGGAACTCTAGAGACTGAACCTTCTCCATTCATTAACGAGTGTAAGACCTAACGGTTTTATGCCAAATTCCTCTTTTCCCCGGTGGTTTCAGAGAGGATTGGCACAACCGTGACGTTCCCCGCAGCTACCGTCGCTGCGCCGTTCCCAGCGAGGGAAAAGCGGCACACGGAGCTGATGGGCTCAACCTTGGGGGGGTCCCAGCACCCCCTTTCGTTTTGCTGCGACGTCCCCAGCCGCAGGCTCCCATGAGCCGCTGCGTTTCCTGCAGAGATTTGAAAACCTGCTGCATTTCCCAAGCGAGCTTCGATTTCACTGTGCCCAGCAGCTCGGAGACTGGGAGTTACTATACAGCCGAATAAAATATTTTTTCATCAATTTAACGCCAGCATGTCTGTGTTTGGAAACTTTGAAAATCCATGTTGTATGGTTTACTGCACTGGAAAAGGTGCCAACAGAGTTTCAAAGGAAGGGAAGTGTATAACTGTTTCCTTTCAAATGCATTTTCCAATGGGATCCATTGAGGGAAAAGGCTGGAACTAACTAAAACATTATTAAAAACTGTTATGAAAAGAGACAGAGAGATGGAAAAAGATAGACAAAAACTCCAATACACAGCCGAGAGGGAGGGAGGGAGGGAGAAAGGGGATACGGGCAGAAAGACACTTTGGGTGGGGAAAACGGGGCGAGACGGGGAGTTTTAGCTGGCAGCGGCCCTTCGTGGTTTGGTATTGCTGCAGATCGATTGATCGGGATTTCAAGCGCTGCTGGCGCGGTGGCACGAGGCGAACCACAGAGCTGGCTGCCAGCGTCGCGCTCGCGAACTGCTGACCTTCGCTTTTCAAACCAAAACTATTCCCGGGGAAACGGTTACACCAGGTTCCTGCCAAGCGAAAAACAAGCACTACTAACCCGGAGTTAACACCCTCCTCCATCCCTTACACCCAAGCAACAACCGGGACCGGCAACTTGAAGTAACTCCCTGTTCACCCGGTGGTGACCACGCGTGATGTGCGTGCAGGGGCTTGGCTCTTCCTTACTCCCCGAGTGGTTAAATCTCCAATCGCCAACGCGCTCCTGCTATGCTAACGAAGTCTATAAATACCAAAGTGATCGGGTCTGCACGGCACGGTCACAGCCCAGGTCCAAAACCACCACTGGGGCGCCAAGCAGAGCTGGGGTTTGCTGCCCTGCGAGCAAAGGGGGAACTGAAAGGGGCTGAGAAACGTTCATTTCTGGTGAACGTTTCGCTGCCCTGGACATCAGGAGGCTGCCGGGGTCTCTGCTGCTCTGCCAGGCTTCAAAGAGCCAGACTGGGGGTGGGCAGCGCTCGGCGAGTGCCTGCAGAGCCCCAGGCCTGCGGTTCTGCGGGGCGTAGTAACCGTGGGCTGTAGCACACATGTCGAGGGATGAGGGGAAAAAAATAAACAGACAGACAAAAGAATGAGGATGCTCTGCCAATTCCAATTGTGCAGCTTTTCTTTTAAATGCTTATCAAGCTGAGAAAGAGCAGAGTTCTTGGAAAACAAGGTTTCCTTTCTTCCCATGCCAGTGTCAAACGCCCTCGAGGACGGGTACAGCACAGGCGTTC
>NW_010182640.1:21528-21734 GCF_000695765.1 Mesitornis unicolor | reverse complement strand
CCACCCGCCTCGGGAAGCCTTTACAAGCAACAGCCCCGGCGTTTCTGCTAAAAACATCTCTGCCGTTCTTTTAATTTATGATTAATTTTTTTTTTTATTAATCTCCAATCTGGCCGGGTTCAAATTATGGCCAATCACCCACCAAACACTTCTGGCTAATAAAAACTCAATTTTTACGGGCCCTCAATTACTGCTTTCGCTGAACC
>NW_010182640.1:20767-21114 GCF_000695765.1 Mesitornis unicolor | reverse complement strand
GGAGCAGGGGGCCCTTGGAGCAGGGGTCCCCCTGCGCTGGCTGCAGGAGATGGGATGGGGAGGTGACTTCTCAGCCCTGCTCCCACCTTTGGTTCTCTGCAGTTCTTTGAAGGAGATAGAAATAGCAAAAAATGCCTATGAAAATGTGAAGTACCCAGCCTGCTCCCTGCTACACGCACGCCCCCCCGCCTGCCTGCGCAGCACGGCCCCAAAAGGCTCCTCGAGCACAAAAAATGAGCAGGAACCCATGGAGGTGACTGCGACGCAGAGCCAGGCTCCCCCTCACCGCTCCAAGGGAACACCCTCCGTGCTGAGGACACACAGCAAAACCCCTCTGGCTGCCGGAG
>NW_010182640.1:19807-20736 GCF_000695765.1 Mesitornis unicolor | reverse complement strand
GGAGCGGGGCTGCCACGCAGGTATCCAAGGCTCAGCTGGGGAAACGCAGCTCTGCGCGATTGATTAATTTTTATATCTCATTTTTTTTTTAACCTCTTTCTTAACCAGGATTACTTCAATTTTCGAGGCCTAATGGAGCCCAGCTGCGGGGCAGGCAGCGTTGCAGCGGTCCAAAGGCAGACCTTCACACGCCGGTGCGAGCTCGGTCGGCGTTCGGCACACGCGCGCGCACACACACACACACAAAGCCCTATAAAAAGGATGCGCTGCAGCGGGATATTTTTAGTCTTGACAATACGGCACTAAAAATACGGCTTTGCTAATACATCACTGCTGAAATATTCCCAGTGTCCATTCAGGAACGGTTTAAAACATTTATTTTTGTTTCCTTTTGCGATGGTCAGAGAGAAGGGAGAAAATAGAAACTCATTGATAAGAGGAAACGAGAGAGACATGAAAAATTGAAAACTACCTAAAAGCTCATGGAGAGGTTTATTTTATTAGTTCTTAATAAATATCTTGCAGATTTCCTCAGGAAATACACCAGATCACATGTAAAATAGTTTGGTACTGATGTCAACTGTGTCAGCATATGAAATCTATTAGGGTGAAGCCACAGCAGGGTGATCAGCGTGCTGAAAAACTGCACGGCACCGAGGCGAGGGGGGGGCGGGGGGAATCTCACGGCCCTTCCAAATTCTTCGAGAGGTAAAAAAGTCAGCCAAGACGCAGAGAGAGAGAAAAAAAAAGATCCCACATCCTGCTTCGCGCTGCCAGCAATGTGAAGTGCCCAGAGATTAATTCTATGTCTGGCCTGGAAATGTGACTTTAAAGCATCGGAGGGAGCGGGGAAAAGGAGGAGGAGGAGGAGGAGGAGAGAGGAACGAGAAGGCCAGGCGAAGCGGGACTGGCATCGCGCCACCGACCCC
>NW_010182640.1:0-19776 GCF_000695765.1 Mesitornis unicolor | reverse complement strand
CCCCCCCTTTCCCAAAGCCGTGTTTCAACGCAGACACCGGCGAACCCCGGCAGACGGCAGCTCCCGGGGCTGCCAGGGCCTCGCACCAGCTGGGGCGCATCTCCCGCTCCCCGCGCAGATGGGCCCGAGAGCATCACTTCCGCCTCGCCTGCGTTTTAAAGACACACGGACCCATGTGGCGGTGTTTGGCCGCTCCCCACGCGGGATCAGGGGCCCCCCGGGCGGGATGAGGCCTGCTCCCGGCACCAGCCGTGAGGCCTTGTCAGCCCTTGGCTCCTCGGCCCCGCTCTGAAGGGTTTATGCTGTTCCCAACCCGCCTTTGGCAGCCGGCGCCTCCTTCCCCGTCTCGGTGCCATTACCCGGAGAGCAGGCGCTGCTTACGCAAGACTCCGCTCCTGGGTCCGGCAGAGGAGCACTGGGAGTTCGCTGAAGCAGGGGCAGGGTCCTGGGAGAAGGGGGAGTGAGGAAACCACACAGCCAAAGCCGTCCTGATGGGGCATCGCCCTCCCGCTCCATGGCACTGTGCTCCCATCTGCCTCTCGTCCCACCTGGGACCTGAGACCTGTGTCAACCTCAGGGACAGACAAATCACTGCTGCCTTCTCCACGTTGCCTATGAGCCAGCCCTACGGTCACGTTAACCACATAGATCAGCGTTAAAAATGACCCTTCGATTAGAGGAGGGCCACGTACCTTCAGTGCTGTCACCAGCCGGGGTTAAACCGCCCCGGTCTGTGCTGGCTGTGAAGTGTCGTGTTGGCCAGAAGGTCACACTCAACAAGTCCTCGCCTTCCTCCTGACCATCGACCAGCCAAGAACCCGCTGCACAGGCACACGCAGCCTCGGGAGAATAAAACCAGGGAAAATAAAAGGTCTCCAAACGTAAACCTGCGTGGGGTCACATCCTGGCTGCAGACGTGGAGTAGAAACTCAGCCTTGAGTTTCTGCCATTCCTGATCTCAGCCTTAAGACGAGACCCCAATGAGCCCCAAAAGGTGCTGAAGCCACCCCCCAGCACTGGGCATCCGTGGTACTGATGGATCACAGCCAGAGGCCCGCAGGGGAGCCCCGGGAAGGCAGCTCCCCTCCCCGAGCTGGCAGGCTGCACCCCAACCTGCACGGGGCACGGGGCGGGCAGCCCTCCCTGCCTACACCTGGCAGGCCATAAAACAGCCCCGTAAGCTCAATCAAGGGTTTTACAGCTTCACAAAGCGCCATAATTAGCCTAATTATCCAGCGTTCTCTGAGAGAATTAAACAGAAATACAGTAAGTGACTTGGTGCTGCTTAGAAGCAGAAGGAAATCAAAGGCGCAAAGCACATTAAAGAGTCAGAAACATCTCTTTAAAAGCGGGAGGATTTCCTGTCACGCTGCAAACATCTAAAGCTTCACCAAAGCTGCTGCACCTGGTGCAACCCCACAGCGGCTCCCTGGCACCGCTCCTTGCTCCACCACCACCAAAGCTGGGGTGAAGCAGCGCTGCCTCAGACACCTCCTTTCTCATTCTGCAGCAGGACGGGCGGATGGACGGACGCCGTGTGCCAGGGCTCCGTTTCCTGCCTTTCATTTTACACCGCGACGCTGCTTCGTCGTCAAAATCGCGGCTCAGTTTCGGCGTCCGCAGAGCTGGCCCGTGCCTCGGTGGCACCGCAGCATGACAGCCCCTCGCACTGTCCTGACTTGCTGCTCCAGCTGCTGAAGCTTGGCTGTAAAACAGCTTCAAGCTTTGCAATTACAAACCATTTCCCCTCTATTTGTTGTCCTGAAATGAGATCTCGGTATCAGCTCGCGTTGGGTGGAACAGCATCAAGGATGTGCTCGTGTGACCGGGCAGAAGCCCCCAGAGAGCTCATCCCACTCCACTCAGTGGGGACTTTTGCTGCGCTCCAGTTGGAGGGCAGGACTGGAGAGTCTGACACAGCAGCAAGCGCTTGGCCTCGCTGGAAACCTCTCCCTTCCCTGCCACAAAGCCCCGCTCCATCTTTTTGCCTCCGAAGCCAAGGTCTAGATTTCAGAAACCTGAACTGCAAGTGGAAATTCCCTGCAGCGCGTTGGTTACTGCAGCTCCTGCTGGCACTCGTGGCAAGGGGAAAGAAATACAAAATCACATGGCTTTCTGGACACACGTTTCGCTGAGGAGTCTTGCATCAGAGGGCAGAAGCCAGCAGCCAGGAAAATAACTCCAATTACGGTAAATAAATCCCCAAATATGTGACAATCTGCCTTTTAAACAGGAAACAGAGGGGAATAAGCAAAGGAAGACTTTGGTCTAAACATTGCTGCCACCAGCCTCAAGAGCCCGAGAGCAAGGCTCTGAAGACGCGTCTGGGCCAAGAGTGTTGTACCTGAACTCTGCTGCTGTGTCTCACGTCTGAGACTGCTTCCTTCCCCCAAAGGAAAGGCGCCGACAGTTCCTGGCAACCGTGCCAGCCTCCAACATCCCCGGCCACTCAGGAGAAAGCCCAGAGGGTCGGTTGCCACCTCCGGACACGTACGCGAGGCTTGGCACAGGAAGCCGCGTGGCTCCAGAGATGAGCAATGCAGGTATCGCCCCCCGCACCACTTCAACCCTTTGTCTTGCTCACACGGCCAAGGTCTGGGTTGTGCCAGGACACAGCGAGTTGGAGAGTTTTTGAGGATAAAAGCCCTTTGCCCCTGCAGTGACATCTCAGCGTCTTTTCGCTCCAGGGAGCCCCTGGTCAAGCCCAGAAGGATGGACACCAGTCCCAGGCAGCCCTCCTCTGGGTTGCCCCCCCTGCTTCAACCCAAACCTGAAGTAAATGAGAAGAGCAGCAACGTGAAGGATAAATTTAATGGCCAGCTTCTCCAAATTTAAGGCCTTGGGAAGTGTTATGTGTTATATCTTACCACCACCTCATTCCAGACAGCGCTGCCCAGCTGCACTGGTGATCTCAGCACAGACCCTTCAGTCCACACTCGCTGTATGACAACCAGAGCCCTCGCACCCCTGAGAAAGCCACTTCTGAAACTGCTCAGCTCCATCCTCCTTGCATCAAGTTTGCACCACAAAACCGAGTCCCCCGGGCAGGTGGAGGGACCTCAGGCCCTGCTCTCCTCGAGCCACAGGACTGCAGGTGCTCAGCCTCCCCAGGACACAGCCCTGCAAGACGACAGCTCCATCCACCCCCTGCTTGTGGTGCCCAAAGCTGCCATGGCCCAGAGCTGCCTGCTCAAAGGTGCCAGCTGGTGAAGCACATATTTACCATGCAAAGAAGGGAATCAGGAGAAAAGGACTGTTCTGCTCCCCAGGCAGGGGAAGATCATGTTGCTGCTTCTGCTATCTACAGCCTGAGGTTTATTAAGCTTTGTTTTATGCCTAATTTTAAAACTCCACCAAACCAAGGCAGCCGTCTGCAGCGCTGCTTTATTTTTAAACGCAGTCAAATGCACTGGACCCCCTCGCGTTCGACTCCCATCACCTTTTGTCTGCTCCAATGTGCAAGATGTGGTTACGGCTTCATGAGAAGCCATTGAGATGTGGCCGCAGCAGAAGAGCTGAACGTGCTTCCGCTGGGCCTTCTTCTTATCTTGCAGTCTGCTCTTTTTGGCAAAGCCAGGTCCAAGCATCAGAAAACAAACAAGAACCATGGACATGGTCAGAGCTGAGGCTCTGCTGAGGGCAGCCACCACCAGCCCCTGCAGCATCTCCGGGGATATTTTAAGAGTTCACGCTTTAGCTTGCGAGCCGGAGCAGCTGCGGTCAGCAAAGCGAAACGCTCCCTCCAGCGCAGGGCTGTGCGCGGCGGCAGGACGGCAGCAGGGCAGGCTGCTGCTCACAAAAGCACGGGCTGATTTCGGGGGTCCTTTGGGTCCGCTGAGTCCTCTCCAGCCACGCTGGGGACCTGAACACACAGGCAGAACTTCTGGACCTGCTCAGACATTGCAGCTGATGTGCACTAACCTCTGGATCCCTTGTGTCTATCAAGAAGACTTGGGCAAGGTCAACGTGGCAGAAGCTGGTGTACGTCTTCAAGGAGCAACAAGACTGTGCACATTAGAAAACCCTTGCAAGGCTGTAGTTAACAGATGCTCAGTGTGTAAGAGCAGCTCTCTGAGCCAGGCAGAGCTCCTCTACACCCAGTGCATAATACAGTAAGTGTATAATGCTGCCTGTGCAGTACTGACCTACTCTGCTCTGTCTGTGGTGGTGCAAAGGGGACAGGCACCGTTCTGCATTTGCTGCAGGGATGGGGATGTGAATCCTCCCTTTCTGCACAAGCCTTCAAGGTTTCCCAGCCAACCCCATCTCGCACAGAAAACCCCACCACATTCACTCCAGAAAACAGAACAAAAACCCTGCCACGCCGCCTGCCTCCTCACAGCCTCCTCATGTCCCACGCGAGCTTTGGCAGTGGGACTGCTGCTCAAGCAGGTTTTCCCCTCTCATTCATTGGCCTTGGCATAACAGACGCCCTCCAGGCCGGTCACCCTACCCCGTTGCGTCTTTCCTCCGGTCCAAACGTGCGCAGCAATCCTCAACTACAGCCACACTCTTGGCCAGAACCTCCCCGTGCCTCTGTGCCCCGACTCTGCTCAGCCCCGGGGGATGCAACTTCATTCCCTGCATGTGTTGAGGATGCAACATATGGTAGAACTCCCTCCCCTCTCCGCTTCCACCTAAACCCGACCTCCTCACAACCTCCGCACGGCACAGCGCGGCCGGCCCGGCAGTGCCAGAAGGCATCCAGGTGCTGCAGAGCTGATGCTTCGCACCCGCGGCCAGGCAAATTGGCTGGGATTTCCGGGAAGCGTCTCTAGGGGTGCCCCGCGCTGCAGCACCCCCACTTTGGGGCGCGCTTGTTTGGAATGCGGGGCCGTCAGGGGGGGTGGGGGAGAGGGGAAGTTATTCTGGTGGTGGCCTATGAATAACATCCAGTGATTTATAGGAAGTATAATCCAATAATACAGTAAAATAAAACAGTGTGTCTGAGATGGGTTTGATTCCAGGAATTATAAAACAAATTATTAAAGAGAGAGAGAAGGAAGAAAAAAAAAAAAAGCCTCAGAGAGGCCAGATCGGAGTAAATTGGGCACAGATGGGCTGGGAGGGGGTTTCTCTCTCTCTCTCCCCTCACCAAGATGCCCCTGCCGCAAGCACGGCTTCAATTAGTCCTTTCAGAAACCAGAGTTTTATTTCCCCAAATTACAGAATTAAAAAAAAATTAAAATTCCTGGAGTGTTTGTGGTTGGGATTAGGGGATCCAAGCTTCTCTGTAAGTTGGTTGTGCACATGGCTACCAAACTGTTCAAACGGGCCACCCCACAAAGGTCCGATCCGTTTCCCAGAGAGGCTCCTCCATCCAGGTAAGCGGGGACCGCGATGGTGACCTGCGTGGGAGCAGCCTGTGCTGCTGGCAGCTCTGAAACCAGTTTCAACGCCCCGCTGCACCCCAAAACTCAGCTTGTCAGAAGAGCACACGGTGACCGTGCGCAGATTGGTTTATGAAAGGGCAGACGCCAAGAGTCAGAGATGTGCGGGAGGACACATCAAGAGTGCGGTACGGGACAGGGATACCTCTGCAGGACCACAGCAAACCCACACCAGAGTGGAGGAAAAGGAGTAAAAAGCAACAAGCAGCAGATAGAAACTGCTACACACAAGTCCCCAACCTCTCATATGGCCTCATGTTGCCTCACTGAAGGAATTGGGACAGATCAAGCATAATCTGCAGCAAAAACAGGAGAAGCCGAGACTGAGGTGTTTGGTTTAAGCCTGAGGAACAGGGAGGAAAGGTGTTTATGAAAGCATTTGATGGTTCAAGCTTCCTTTTTCTCAATATCTAAATCCGTGATTGAAAGGTTGTGTTCACGGGCACAGCGTTCTGTAGAAGCTCCCCACGTCGAGTCTGCTTTGCGGCCGACACCACCCCACTGCTAGCGCCACTGGATCCCAGCACGAGGGATTCATTAGACACCAGACACGGGGCAAGCGAGCGAGTTTACAAGTTTCTCAGGAGCAGTTGGGGCTCCAGAGACCTGGAAATCCACGGCGGGGGAGGAAGGGAGGGAGGGAGAGAGCAGCAATCCCTGGAGAAAACTACCCCCAGACAGCGGGAAGAGGCGCTCAGACCTCCTCCCTGGCCCCAAACCCTCCATCTCCTGCTACTGAGAACTCCCAGCTGAAGGTCAGACAGCCCCCTGCGATGGGAAGGGCACAGCCACGCTCTGATCCCAGATTTGCAGAAGGATTTCAGGAGGAGGAGATCTCTGGAGGTTACTCGGTCCGACTGCAAAGTCAGATCCAGCTCTGCAGAGCCGAGGCGGCCAAGCTGACTGCGGCGAGCCCACGGCTCCCCGGTGATGCTTCCTGGCAATTGGGATGCAGGCAGGGTGGGACCTCTCCCTGCGCCCTCCCACGCGCCCGCTGCCTCCCGCTACCCGCGCTGCTGCGACCCAGGGAGGTGACTCATGTGCTGGGAAACGGGAACCTGCACCTTCCCGACACGCTCCAGTCCTCTGCCCACAGCAGCCCACACGCCGAGGAGGGAGCCAACACCCCCGGCTCCGTGCTGGGCACTTGGTAATAAATCAGCAAACATCCTTGCTTGCTTGTTAAACTCTGGGCCCTTTGCTTTTTAATTCCTTCTGCACCCAGGTCTTCTCAATGTCACGGCGTCGGCACCGAGCCCAACCCAGGCTGTGCCAGCGCTCAGCACGCGAGCGTTCGGAGACCACCAGGGCGTTTGCGCTGACGACGGGATTCGCTTTGCCAAAAACGGTCTCAGCAATATTTTAGGGTCACCAGAGCAAGGAGACCTCGGGGGAATCCCTGAAGGGCGCCAGACATCAGATGGCAGCAGTGGTTTCCCCCAGGAGGAACGGGTTCACTTTCTCCAGAGATCCAAAAGCTGGGAGCAGCTGGCAGTTACCCACACAGGAGGCAGAAAACTCCGAGAAGACTCATTTTTCACATCAGATAAAGCCTACTCCCTTTCTATCCCTCACACACATCCACAACTCGGCCACGGATGGACGAGTCCAGCGGTCTGAGAGCTGTGATCGCTTCCAGCTCTGCCACAGGGGCTCACCATACGGTGCTGACAAATCCCTTCCCCTCTTTACTGCCCGCTGCTGTCTGCAGCACAGGCACTGCTATTAATGCACCTACCCGGGGGCCAGGCACAGGCACTTGCTCATAATCATGAAGTACTTTGCAGCTCCAAGATAAACACATGGCGCTGGTTGGCATCAGCAGGCGGGAGGGCAGGGCTGCCTGCCCAGCAGCACCGACAGCTCGCCCAGCAGAGGAGGGTGCAGCAGGGCACGGTGCACGGGAGCTGCTTCCCAAACCTCCAGACAACAGCAGTTTGCTTCATCAGCTGACCTTGGCCACCAACCACTGGCCTGACAAGTGGCCAACTGGTTCATGAGGGAGAAATGTTCCAGCAGCAGCATTTTGGGGCTCATCCTCATCACCTCCACGGTGGCGCTGACCGAAATCCATCAGCTGGGGGTCTCCATCTTTGGGATCTCAATCCCAAGCCATCAGCGTGTGGAAACTCTGCTTCCCCCAACACGGAAGAGCTCAGGCAGAGCTGGGCACCCGATGCTGTGTGAGTTGGGGGGGCACAGGGAAAAACGAGTCCCCTGGAAACACCATTTGAAGAGATGCTGGGTTGGTGGCATCTCCACTGACTGACCAATGAACAGGGACAATGGCAGAGACCACACACAGGCTCCTGGGCGGATGGAGGAGGTGAGGAGGATGAGTAACACCAGATCTGCTTTGTCCTTGTGCCTTAATACGGTGCAGAGCTTCCAGCCTTGGCTTTCAGAGAGCAGCACCTCCCATCGCATCGCCCAGCCACCTGCACAGACACAAGTGACCACAGGCAATGCCGCTCTCCAAGAGCCAAGGCCTCCAAGATCCTCCCAGCCCTTCTGGCCCCAGCATGGACACCCAGCATGGCCCAAGCACACGCTGGGAAGGCAGAGGCGCAAAGCGGTGCCTTCCTTCAGGCTCCAAGGAGATGCGATGCCTCCTCGCTCCTCCGAGGCCCAGCCAAGGCCCCTTTGCTGTCCCTACACACCCCAACCACCACTCCGCTTCCTCATCCATCTTCACTTGGTGAGAGCCCCCCCCAAACCCTTCTCCATGAACAACTCAGCCGTACAGAGAGCGGCCGATCCCCGGTGTGTTCCCCTACCGCAGCAGCGTGGTACCTTTGGGCTGGGAGTTGTACACCGCAAACATGTTGATGGCCACGAGCTGGAGCATGCGGGTGCTTCCGATGGGAGGGGGGCTGTGCTGCAGCAGGACCTGGAACTCCCTCAGGACCTCCTCGGCCACTGCGGGGAACGTCTCCATCCTGCAGACAGAGAGAGAGGCTGTAGAGCGCAGGCTGTGCCCCGGGGCCGTCAGTCAGCACAGCTCGCTCAGTGTCACCTCTCCTGGGGACAAGGGACCCCCCTTGGGGTGCTGCCTCCTGCCCAGGAGCGGTGGGGAATGAAGGTGCAGGCTGCAGCTGAAGCCCTCCTTAGAGAGGGGAGTGAGGGATCGCTCTGTGACCAACAGGCAGCATTCCTTTGGCAGGAAAACACGGCCTTTATGAGTCATTTCTGACCAACCATTTTTTTCTACTGACTTCTACCAAGCTGGGAGGGGTGCCAAGAGGCCAGCAGCTCACTTGGACCAGGAGCAGCCCATGGGACTCCCGAGAAACCCAGGCTACAGCAAACTGCACACACTGGTGCCACATTGCGGATGTGGCAATTGCAGCGTGCTGAACGGTGGCCAGGTCCTTGGGCTCTGCACCGCAGGATCGGATCCCATGGCACCGAGTCCCGTTCCCCCCAGGCTAAGCACTTCCCCGGATGGTGATCGAGCCTCTAAACTTCATCACTTGGAGCCCCACAGGACAGGGACTGGCAGATTTGATGAGTGGCCTCGTCTGGCTGCTGGAAATGTCAAAGCTGGAGCTGGTCCCTGCTGCTGCTCACCAGGACATGGCAGTCAACAGCTTCGGTGCCACGGCCAGGGAGGGGGCCCATGCAAATTGGTCTCTTTAGTTTGCAGAAGAGGAGACTGAGGGGAGACCTCATTCATGTTTAGAAATATTTAAAGGGTGAGTGTCACGAGGATGGAGCCAGGCTCTTCTCGGTGACAAACAATGATAGGACAAGGGGTAACGGACACAAACTGGAACACAGGAGGTTCCACTTAAATTGGAGAAGAAACTTCTTCTCAGTGAGGGTGACAGAGCCCTGGCCCAGGCTGCCCAGAGAGGTTGTGGAGTCTCCTTCTCTGCAGACATTCAAAACCCGCCTGGACGCCTTCCTGTGTAACCTCATCTGGGTGTTCCTGCTCCGGCAGGGGGATTGGACTGGATGAGCTTTGGAGGTCCCTTCCAGTCCCTGACGTTCTGGGATTCTGTGATTTATCCTACTCTTCATCTGGCATCGTTGAGGGAATCAGCTGAGGTTGCTTCTCAGAGCTGCTGGATCCCCAACAACCTCCCAACTGAAACAGGGTCAGAAACTGAACCCACTGCAAAGAGCAGCACAGTTGATTTGCAAAAATGACTGAGATGTGGTTGCCCACAACAGCCCTCCCAAAGAGAGTCCTCACTTGGTGTCCCACAAAGACAACTTTATAACCAAGAAGCTGCCAAAAACCTTGGAAACTATTGGAGGGGAAGGAAGGAAGGAAGGTCCTCCTGTCCCACTGCCTCTTCTGCTGAGCTTGCTGCGTTACCTCTTGCTCCTACGCTAGAAAAAGCCATAGCTGGACCCAGCAAGAATGATGATCTGTCTCGCAGCAAGCGTCCGCTCCAGTTACCAGTTACTGGTGCCATCGTGCTGGTGTGCCCACATGGGAGCAGGGGAGCCAAAATGTGCAGTGGGTGAGGCGTCTGGAGCCGGGGCAGGCAGCCTCAGGGGCCTCCATAGCAATTTCCTCCATCCTCCCTGGCAAGATTCAGATCTTGCGATACCAGCGCTACGGGGCTGGATCAGCAAAGCCACTTCTGGGAACCCACAGGGGCAATTCTGCTGGGCTTCCCCAACAGACTTTCGGGACAGTAACAGGCTCTATTTATAAAGACAGAAAAGGCTTTCTTCTTATAGCCGTATTTCACGGGTGCCTTTCAACAACCGGTTCTGTCTCGCAGCAGGGGTACCCTCTCCCCTGGCACTGTTTGCTGGAGCAGCTTCAAATCTCTGTTACCTTCCCAAAAACACGGGGCTGGAGCAAAGGGGCCCCTCACCCTTTGTAGCTGTGCAGAACGAAGCAGCTCCCCCTGAAAGAGGGAGCAACTTCCCCAGATCTGGGGCACAGTCAGGGAATTAGAGCAAGCTGATTGCTTCTAAAGACTTCCTAATTTTGAGACGTTTCAGACCACATCCAGCAACATCCTCCTCGGGCAGACAGGACACCGGGGATGGAGGAGCCCTTTGCAGAACGGGTTGTTAGCGAGGAGATTATTGTCATGGAGTAACAACAAGGGGGAGCAAGGGCTTCCTCAGCCCCGCCAGCTGTGCTTTGATACCGCAGCACATCTGGAACGGGACGCAGTAACCCCACTGAGCTCAGAACCAGCAGGTCAGGAGCAGAGCGGAAGCTTTTAATAAATTGCTTACCTGTGGTTTTAGGAGCAAAAGAGGCAAATTAGGGCAACATCATCTTTTCCATCCTTTTTACAGATAAATCACTGAAGATCCTGCCCAAGGAGGACTCGACTATTCCTCACCTTTTACCTACTTTAAGCGCGGAAGCTGTTTAGCAGGGCTGGACAATTTCTCTTCCTGTGTCATGGTATTACTTTCTAGTTCCCTTCTAAGTACTTGGGGAGATATTCTACCATTAAGCATACTTGGGTTTTCTAAATGACTGTCCTGGGAAGCAACCGCCTCGAACGCTGCATCTTAATTTCACACACAAAAGTCTCAGGAGCCAAACGTGCAAGCGATCTCTGCAACATCCTCATTAATCCCTCTGCTGGCACGCGTTCAACCGGAGCTCGGCCCCGCAGAGCTGAGGACCAGCAGCTCCCTGGATGCGCTGCCCTCGGGCACAGACACGCCACAGTTAGCCAACTTCTCGTGGGCTCTTGCAGTTTTCCTCCTTTTCTTTCCTGCGGCCACAGGGACGTCCAGTTCTGCCTCCTCGCTGCTGCCCCTGAGCAGATGATCAGTGCCTTGTGACTCAGGGAGGGACCAACAGCACTGGCAGCGAGTGAGTTGCTCTCCTCTTCGCCCTCAGATCTCCAAAAAAATCGGCCGGCATAGCTCCAACTTCCCGTTGCTTTAGGAAGGGTCCAAGCCCAGCACGTGCCACTCTGGACTGGTCCCCCCATAGAGCGGTGCTGGATGGAGCAAGCGCCGAGGTTTCAGGCTGGATCAGCGCTGTGTCCTGCACTGCTGCACTTCCCCGCTCCAGGAGGGAAAGGGGACGAGCCCAGAGGCAGGGAACTGCAAATCTGAGTCAAAAAAGCCAAGATGCCACTTTGCATCTGTACTGCCTTTACCTAAGCAGCCTGGAAAAGGTCTCACAACCTTGAAATTTGTAGCCATCGGTCCCACAAGAGACTGAAGGACCCAACAGAGCTCCTGAGACTACATCTGCTTATGAGACACCAGCAGGCTCAAGCAGAGACCACCTGAACCCATGCAAAGCCTTGCTACAAGAGTTGGCCCATCACTGGACAGTGAGGGCCAGCCTGGACTCGGAACAGGGACATCTCCATGGCAAGCCCATGCTGCAAGGTTGAGCTCTGCTCCCTGGGTCAGAAGGATTTCCCCCAGGCTGGGAGCTCAGCCCAGGCCTGAATCAGGCTTTCTTTGCTCCAAAGATAGCTGTTCAATTACTTGAAACCACTTTCTGACAGATATCGCCAAGGGCACTTCGTATAAACCTGTTCCCACAGTCAGGGCAGCTCTCGGCTACGAGGCTTTCACTGAAATGGCAGCGAGGAGACAAGGGCAGGACTCGTCTCGACACGCTCCGCATGGCAGCTTTCAGCCACCGCACGGCTCTGCCTCGATGGCTTTGTGCTCCCTGCAGGCAGCACCCACCTCTCCACTGGCGAAGAGCTGGGGGGAATGGAAGAGGGGGTGTAAAACCAAAAATTACAAGGGAAGGAGCATGGGTAGGTGATGACAGAGAGTGAAAACAGCCTCTAGTCCCTCCTGTGTGGGGAGCACCCACCTGAGCTCAGCCTTTGCCAGGGGGTCCCGGTGCACGGGCAGGACCAGGCCTTGAAGTGGAGGAAGAAACAGCCCAAACAAAAACCAGTGTGGATGGAAGGGCGGGTAAGGAGAATAAGAACCAGGAGGCCAGGCTTGCAAGAATTCACACCCTGTGCCCTCAGCTCCAAACACAGCTTAGTTGCTAACAATATTAAATTCCAAAAAGACTTGTAATGTAGGAAAATAAAATAAACATCCTGCACACTTACCCAATCCTGGTAAACAGCTTCCCATGGGCATGGAGAAAACTGAGGATGAACCTTTTGTTCAGCTGCATGGGAAGAAAAAAAAAAAAAAAAGAGAGGAGAAAACAATTAAACTCTCTCCGATTTCCTGTGAATTAAGAATGTCCCCAGTGACAGAAGAACCTGGCCTGGATGCTGGGGGTGGCACTGGGGATGGGAACCAAATGGCCATGCCCAAAGCCTCGCAAACCCCCAGCGCAGCAAGTGCCAAACAGCTGGGGAGGCCGGGGGGGCGGTGGAGGAACAGCGCCCTCTGCCGGCCGCAAGCAGCACTGCCCACCCCCCCCAGGGCAAAGACCCGTGGGGCAGAGACCCCCGGGGCAGCCGTTCCCATCAATGGGAATAACATCAAATCCCAAGCAAGGAGCAGTAGGAACTGGCCAGGTGATGGTGGGTGATGGTGGCAGAGACCAGGATGCAGATACGGGATGCCCTTGCTGATGCTTTTCTCCACATTCTCACCAATGCAGAGAGGTTGGTAGCAAAGCTGGGAGCAGTGGTTTGTGCCCTGCCAAGAGCAGCTTTCAGAAGCAAGGGACCATTGGGGTGATCACAGATTGGAAGAGACCTCTGGAGATGATCCAGTTCAACCCCTGCCAGAGCAGGGTCACCCAGAGATCACCCAGAACACATCCAGGGGTTTGAATGTCTGCAGAGGAGACTCCACAACCTCTCTGGGCAGCCTGGGCCAGGGCTCTGTCACCCTCACGGTAAAGAAGTTTTTCCTATATTTAGGTTGAACCTCCCGTGTTCCAGTTTGTTACCATTGCTCCTTGTCCTGTCACTGGGCACAACTGAGAAGAGTCTGGTCCCATCCTCCTGACCCTGACACGTGAGATATTTATCAGCATTAATAAGATCCCCCCTCAGCCTCCTCTTCTCCAGGCAGAACAGCCCCAGCTCTCTCAGCCTTTCCTCATATGGGAGATGCTCCAGTCCCCTCAACATGAGAGCTACCAGAGCAGCACAGAGCTAAGGGGACACGGGCCAGTGGGTGCAATGGCAGCTTCCTGCCCTGCTGAGGTCAGTGACACCAAAACCTGACGTGAATAATGACTTTCTGCCGTGCTAAGCCATCTCTGCACACTCAGCAGAGCTCTGCGCTTTGCTGGTCCTTATCCAAACAGCTTTGAAGGTGGCCGTGGGTGGGCTGGCAGATGCCCTGCTGCCCCAGAGGTGGCTGTGTGGACTGGCCCCGCTCTTACCTCGTCCACAAGAGGCTTCCCTCTCGCGCCTGCACAGCCTCAGCGCGCTGAGAAAAGCCAGGCTCCCAGCCCCATGCGGGGAAGACGCTGACCAGGAGCGACCCGGGCTGAGCAGCATCGCTCCACTCCCATTTGTGCAGCATTTTTGTACCTCGTACCTTTTTCTATCCCCTATAAGGGTCAGCGACACCACTTCCACTTTACAGGGCGATCAGACGTGCACAGGTTACCAGACAAAGCCCGGCCAGGCACCGGGCACGTGGCAGGGGGTGCAAGGTGGCCACGGGCCGATGCCTGCAGCCAGCACAGAGCCCCCGGCCAGGCCTGGCTGCAGAGGACGGTCAGCACGGGCAGCCCCAGCTCCGGCACTGCCTCCCACCCTCGTTTGCCCAACACCTCGGCTCACGCCGTGACTTACGCCAGCCGCCGCGCTCCGGTGTAATTAACCCGGGCTGCGCTCCCGCAGGAGCCGCGCAGGAGAACGGTGCCCTGCTCCTGGGCCATGTGCGAGTTTCAACATAAAACCTGTCTCATAAAACAAGCCAGACCAATTAAACTGGCCCCGGCAGCAAGGGGTTTCTTGCTTACTCACTATTTTACTGCTGCCCTAAAGAGCCCTTTCCACTGGAGCTCGACTTTATTTGCCACCATTTTATTAACTCTGCAGATGAAACCCAGAGGAGACTGGGGAATACTGGGACAGCACAGCAAAGCCCTTAATTCACCCTGCCAGTGACGTTTGGATAGAGCTGCTTCTGCCCCATCCCACATCCCCACGTGGGGGAAAGAAGAAATTGAGGCACACGTCTTTGCCCACATTCACCCACGGGCCCTGGAGTGCTCACCCTGCAACCCCCACACCACTTTACCGGCAGCGGGGGTGTGCCAAAACTCCCCACTGTGAATGGAAAGCGACACCTGTGCCCAGTTCCCACAGAGACACCCGGCTCTAGGAGGGCTCACCAGGACCTCAGCTTCACCCCCATCTCCTCAGAGCAAGTTTCACGCTCAGCCTTTTCACTCGCAATCCCAAGGAGTAACCCAGTCACACTCCATGGGAACCAGTGCTCAACTGGACACAGATATGCACATATATACAAGTTTTTTTTAAAGGAAGCAGGATACCTGCCTCCAGGAAAGAGGCGTGCTTCATACCTCCTGCCAACTTGAGCACGAATGCAGCAAGCCCAGGCAGAGACCCCTGTGCCCCAGCACTGTGGCATCTCAAGCAGGCACCTCTCACGCTCCTTTCTTCACTTTTTCCTCTCACAGCCTCAAGGTTTTGATGAGCTCATCACTTAACTCTGGACCTTTCATCTCCGAGTTCACGCCGAGGCCACGGGCTGCTTTGACTGGGCTTTTCTCCGAATGACTCCTTCTGCAGTGACTCACCTGGCCCTCGGTCTCCTCCCATCCAACGCCGCTTCTCACGGCGAGGGGGAAACAGCCACTTCCACCGCGCGGCCCAGGTTCAGAGCAGGAAGGAGGAAGCCCTGTCACCTCCTGCTCTGCATCTGCGCTTCCCCAAAACCCTGGTAGCGTGCTCACCGCCCTGATGGCGCTAGCACCCAACAACTCCTCGCCTTCATCTCACCGTGCAGCCCAAGGGTGGCACCTCCAAAGGTTTCCTGAAAATGGTCCTTGTGCCAACGTCAGGATGTGAAGATGGGGCTCCCTGCGCACCCACATCACTTTGCTTTGTGCCTCAAGACAGGGAACCAAACGTTGCTGGTCCCAGTTGATGTCTTGGGAAGAGTCACAGAATCGCTCGGTTGGAAAAGCCCTCTAAGATCATCACGTCCAACCGTTCCTGTCTACCCCCTAAACCATATCCCTAAGTACCTCGTCTACCCGCTCTTTAAACACATCCAGGGATGGGGACTCCACCACCTCCCTGGGCAGCCTGTGCCAGCTTCTGACGACCCTCTCAGTAGAGCACTTCCTCCTTATCTCTGACCTGAACCTCCCTTGGCACAGCTTGGTGCCGTTTCCCCTTGTTCTATCCCCATCACCTGGGAGAAGAGCCCAGCACCCACCTCTCTCCAACCTCCCTTGAGGCAGTTGTAGGTGGTGCTGAGGTCTCCCCTCAGCCTTCTCTTCTCCAGGCTAAACAAGCCCAGTTCCCTCAGCCGCTCCTCATCAGGCTTGTTCTCCAGAGCCCTCACCATCCTTGTGGCTCCATCCTTGTGGTCCACCAAGCAGGGCTTGTGCAACAATGAAACTATGTCAAAAAATGGATTTTTGGCCCTTCCAGTTGAAAAGCGGGCATCACAGATATGGAAGTTATGAGCATATAGTGAAGGCATTAGTTATAAAAACAAACCAGCTGTCAAGAAGAAGAAGGGGTCCCTGCACACAGTAGTGCCTGAAGCTGAAAACAGCTGTTTCGGCTGTCATGAGTCAGCAAGTGCAGACAGACTAAATCCACCTGGGAGAGGCAACCTCACCAGAGGAAGCAGCCCACTGCTGCTCGGGGAGCATTCACACACCGCACCGCCAACCAAACTGGATTTGTTACCATGGAAGACATCAACACTGACTCACAACTTCTCGCGGAGCAGCTCAGCGCAGATAGCAACGGCCCTGGAGCAGCCAGCAGAAATCACCGAGGCCGCGAGGAGCGCGTCCTGACAACAGGGGAGGTCAGACAGCCTCAGGAAAGCTCTGTCATGCCTTGAGCCAGCAAAGAAGAAAGACCCAACCTCAAGAGACTGGGATTGCATTTTTTTTAGAACCAAAAAGGGTTGAAAATCGCGTGTCCCACCCCGACACAGAAACACTGGAAATGCCACCAGGGTGTGCAGGAAAAGGAGCGCCACGAACCGGGCTGGGAAGGAGAGCGGCTGCGCTCGAACCCAGCGTGGACCCATTTGGCTCAAGGCGAAGAGCGAACAGAGATTTGGCACCTGAGCATCGGTCCCAGCTGTGAAGGAGGCACCAAATAAGGGAAGGATTCTGGAGCGGTGACTCCTGGGGAAAAAGCATTTCAAGTTAAAAATTGTTACTTCAGGTTTGGAAGTAAATTTCAGGATCTGGTCTTTATCAAGCGAGGCGAACTTTCCTCAACATCAGCAAAGCATCTGCGGAGCAGAAAGCGGTGTCAGAGTCAAAATAGGCTGCAAAAGACAAGTCCATTAATCAAGAGACCAGATGCAAAAACTGCCTGTAACGAACGCGCAGTCTCCACCGGCGCGGAAGGGACTGGAGCGCAGCGGGACGTCCTCCCGAGCCCAGGGGTCTCCTCAGCGACAAGGGGTTGGGATGCAGACCACAGAGCTGCGCAGCTCCGCTCCAAAACACGTACCACACTCATCCCAAATATTTCCAGGGTTACTTGGGTAGCCAGACTTTTCCAGGCACAGTTTCCTTGCTGAGAACTTAGAGAAGTAACAACCAGGCACCCAAACCGTGCCACATCCTCGCTCCCAGCTCAGGGGCTATGAACACAATGATAAATATTAAGATTATTCCTCTTTCCCACAGAGGTTTACACCACCCAGCCAACAGCAGCAGCGAGCCCCTCGCCTTCCCCGGGGATGGCCTTACAAAGAGGAGCCCAAGCCTTCATCCCGCACCATCCTAAAGCTGTAAGGCACAGCTCTGGGTGGTGTTTACTCCAGCAATATCCCCCTGAAATAACACCGAGGTTCCCAAAAAGCCCAAGATGCCGCAGTAAACTCGACGGGCAGGACGTCAGGAAGAGGTTTTTAGTGGCGCAGGTACAATCGCGACAAAGCGTTTTGTGCAAGCGGCTACCGAGACGAAAGAGATGAGACAAAAGGGCTGTTAAGATTGCCTGGCATTTCTGCAGTATTTACAAGGCACCCCCAGAGCTGTGGGCAAATTCCAGCTGGGTTAATTACCGTAATCGTTCCTCTTCATACACCACCTGCAACCACAAATGGGCGCAGAGCCGCGGCTGCTGCTTGCCACGTGCTCCAGCGCAGGTTTGTGTTTAGCAGCCGCGCTGCCCGGCCCCGCGCAGGGCTCATTTCTACAGCACTAGGAGCAATTCCAGCGAGAATCCCGATACTTCGCTTCGGACACCAATGTCACATCCGATTTGCCACGACACAGAGGAAAGGGGGAACCTTGATGTGTCGTGGCCTTGAGGCACACGACATTAATGTACAGAGAGCTTCAGACACTCCTGCAGTTCCTGATCTTTTGGGTTGCAGCAGCTCCAGGACACATCTCATGGCTGTAAGGGCTGTAAGGGCTGCAAGGAAGCAACACAGCGAGAGAAAAAGCTGCATTTAAAAAGGCCCCCAGCAAAACTGAGGAGCTTTTGATTCTTCCTTCATCCCCGCAGGGAGCAGGTGAGAAGAGAAACAGGAGCAAGAAAACCGTGCACTTTAGCAACATAAAAATCAAGCTGTGGTAACCTCCCTGGCTCCAAAACAAATATCTAGAAATACATTTAACATTAATTTAATAATGAATTCACGAGCAGAACTTTCAGTTTAAGGAAAACGGCTCAAACAGAGTATTTACACGCACGGTATTTCCTTTTCGACCAAACTTTGGTTTCTATGAATTAGTAACGCGCAACACTCTTGAAAACAACGTTACCACTGAACTGATTAAAAACTGATCGAGTGACCTCTGACAAAGCAGCGGCCTTCAGGGCCCCTCACTGGACTGGATGGGAAGGGGTCAGTAGGGACTCACATTGGTTTTAATCCATAAACCGGCACCAAATTCTGCCACCAAACCGGCCCTGACTTCAGGGACTACAGCGGGCAAATTCCCAACGCAATGTCTGGTAAACAGGGTTAATGCATCCCTCGGATGCACGAGCCGAGAGCAGGCACCGGACAGCTCTTTTATGGCTACAAATGGCACTGCCGAGGCCGACGCTGAAACACTGCATCCAGTCCCGGTGCCCTTCTTTTTGAAAGGATGCTGAAGCATTGGAAAGGGTCCAGAAAAGCAGCCATAAAAGCGATTCAAAAGGTTAAAAATGATGTCTCGCAGTGAAAAACTTAAAACAGCTCAATCTGGTCAGTGTATCACAACAGAGCGGGAGGAGATTTGGTTGCGGGGTGCAAAGTGCCTCCGTGGTACCTAAGGGCTCTTTTGACTCACGAAACAGCAAAGCAGGAGAAAATAAACTGGAAACGCTCGCTCTGGAAGCGATGTCTCAGCGTTTCAGAGCCGGCACAATTATCACTGGAGTGAACTCCCCAGGAAAAGGGTGGATTCTCAAGGCTGGATGTCTTTCTGGAAGTTTTGCTTCAGCCAAACACAAGTTATTTGGCTTCATACAGGAGCAGCAGGGTGAAATTTAAGGACCTGCGATATACAGGAGATCAGACTAGATGATCTAATGGTCCCTGCTGGCCATAAACTCTATGAATCTCTGCAAACAAGCCAGCGAGCCCTCAGCTGAGATATCAAGTTAACTTTCAACAGAAAACTTCTCACAAATTGGCTCTGGTGCTGCAGGTCGTTTAGGATACGAGCTCAGCTCATCAAGGCTGCAGCTGGTTAAGCGCTGAAGGGGAGAGGACCCAGGCAGAGCAGCTCCTTGTCAAAAAGGTAAGGCAGAGCCCATGTGCTGTGCACTGAAGCAGCCCCAAGCAGAAAAAAAAGCGGTTTATACTTAAACACATACCGGGAGTGAACAGCATCCCCTTCCTGCAACAGAAAACTGGCAGAGAAACGTGTGATGAGCCCTGGTCATCTCCTGCTAACGCAGCTCAGGAGGTTGTCAGCCTTCTTCGCTACTCCAGCGCAGATTATTTGTGGGGTTAAAGCCCAAAGGAAGGACATCATATGAGAAATTAAGAGCAGAGATTGAAGAGATCTAACCCTGAAAGGCTTATGATGGAGTTAGGCCAACAAGGAAGACATTTGGACAACAGGCTGAGCGGAGACTGAGCTTTCCAGAAGGATGACAGCATTGCTGCACGCGATCCTCCCGCTCCCCCAGCCACGCTCACTGGGTGCGGGGACAACGGCAGCCGCTCCACAGCCAGCCCCCTGTGCCAGGCTCCCAAAAATCTGGAGGTGGCTGTCCACACCGCTGCATCCCTAGAGCACTTCTGGAGCCTTCCCTCGCACCTGGGCAGCGTAACACAGGGCACGAGCTGCCTGGAGGAGAAGGACCTGGGGGTG
>NW_010182639.1:0-208 GCF_000695765.1 Mesitornis unicolor | reverse complement strand
GGCATGGGGTCATGAGGTCATTGGGGGTCACGGGGTCATGGGGGTCACGGAAGGTCATGGGTCATGAGGTCATTGGGGGTCATTGGGGTCACAGGGTCATGAGGTCATTGGAGGTCATGGGGTCATTGGGGGTCATGAAGTCATGGGGTCACAGGGTCATGGGGTCACGGGGTCATTGGGGTCACGGGGTCATGAGGTCATGGGTCAT
>NW_010182638.1:1273-1870 GCF_000695765.1 Mesitornis unicolor | reverse complement strand
AAAGCCAACTTGAAGCAGGAGGGGTTTTGGGGGTGTATTTGGTGCGAGGAATGAGGCACAGCTCCCTGCGACCCGTCCCTCGTGCCTGGTGTTTCCCTACGCGTGGGGTTGGAGGGCAGAGACCAGGGTGTTTGGGGCATGGGGAAGTACCCAAAAGGGGGGCAGCGGGGTGGAGTGGGGCACCCGAGGAGGGAAGGGCATCGCTTCAGGAACCTTTTCAAGCTCGGTTTTGAATCTGGTTAAGGTGCACTTCAGTTCGCCCAACTGTTCAGTGATAGCAATGGAAACAGCAACAACAACGGCAAATTATTATCTGTGAGTGAGCTTACTCAGAGAGCAAACCTCCTGTTTGCTAATCCCACGTTTCTGGAGCTCAGGACCACTGGGGGTCTGGCAGTTCAGGGGCAGAGACTGCATTTCTCTAGTTAGTGATGGCATCCGTGCTCTGTGAACAGGACGAAAGATTAGGGAGTTGTTAGGTATCGTGACCTGTCCCCTTGTGTCCCTGTCAATGACGATGAACGCTGCTGGACGCGCAGGGTCGCGAAGCGCCCCGCTGCCGTGTTACGAGGAGCTGAACAGCCAGCGCGCCAGATT
>NW_010182638.1:0-1249 GCF_000695765.1 Mesitornis unicolor | reverse complement strand
CTGCGCATGGAGGTGCGGCCGGGCCGGGCGCTGCGCCGCTGGGAACGCACCCACATCGGGAGTGACGGGGACAGCGTGGGGCCGTGGGCTGGCAGGAGATCCGTGCAGCGGCGACGTGCTCCGTGTTAATAACACAGCATCTCCCCTGCGTGCACACGTGTGTCAGTGTACACGTGTGTGTGTCTGTGTGCGATGTGCTCCTGCGCACCCCGATCCGCAGGAACCTCCGGTGCGGGAAGCTGATCTGCACGTACCCGTACAGCTCGCCCTTCGCGTCCGCGTCCGCCGCCGCCGCCTACGTCCGCGTGCGTGAGCATCTGTGCGTGTCCCTGGACTACCTGGATGTACCGGCACGGCTGGATCCCCTGCTGGTCCCGCCAGGTACCAAGTGCGGCTCTGGAAAGGTAAGGAAGCACTTTCTAGCCATCTAAAATGTCAGATACAAATTGTGACAACCCCGAGATAGGAAATGTGGCTTTTTAAAGCCATAGGTGTTTTAGAAGTAGTGCATTTTCACCGCCTTTTGGGCTGTAAGTGGTGGAAAGCGATGCTGACGTGGAGCCGGTGTCTCTGCAGGTGTGCATCAACAACACTTGTCAGCCGCACTCGGTCCTGGGCTATGACTGCGACAGCAGCGCGCGGTGCCACGGCCACGGCGTAAGTGGCTGCGGCCGCCCCCGTGGTAACGAGGACCCGTTCTGGGGTGATGCTCCACAAAATCACAGCCCTGTCAGCCCGTGCAGGGAGGGAAACCATTGAAAGTACTGGTCCTAAAACCAGCGCCAAGTTAGAGCTTTTATTGACTGAAATGGAGAAGTGGATGGTTGGTTTGGTCTACAGAGGGGAGGGGAGAAAGCAGAACTGAAGGGACATAGAATTGAGGGCCGTGGAGCTCGTGTAGATAAAACCATCGCGGGGCTGTGGGGAACAGGAGCTGTGCTGCACTGCAGGGGCTGCCCGGCTCTCTGCACCCCTGCCCGGCCCTGCAGTGCCGATAGCCGGGGCAAACCGCTCCGGTTTTCTGCTCATCAGCCAGAAATGCAGACAGGCCACGCAGGAGGCGATGTTTTGTGCTCGTGCAATGTCTCCAGGCTATTGGAGCCTGCGCTTTATGGTCTGACACGCTGCCCAAATCGCCACAGCGCCAATAAGCACCCGTAGCCTTGTCCCACCCCGAGCGGCGGCAGCGAGACCGGTGCGGGTCTGGGCAGGAGGATCCGCTGTGTGAATTAATTGGAGACTTTCCCAC
>NW_010182637.1:0-1075 GCF_000695765.1 Mesitornis unicolor | reverse complement strand
GGTGCAAAAGGATCCACCAAAGACATACACACCCTTCCAGTGGTTGATCTTCTGGTTCTCGTCTTGGGAGTCAGCTAAAGGACATTTGTTACTGTTCTGGTTTGCCTGGATTTTTCCTTAGCTGGATGCGATGGCATGAGCATCGCCACTTTGGCCCCTATCCCCCATGTCCTTCAGTTTAAAGCCTGCCTCACCAAGTTGGACAGCCTTTTGGCCAAAGATTCCCTTGACTCTTCTAGACAGGTGGATCCCATCCCTGCCTAACAGGCTATAGTCATTGAAGAATGTCCCATGCAGCCAAAACCCTCATGACATCAGCCACATAGTCAGAAGTTGATATGCATTTTATGTCTATTTCTGGCTGCACCCTTCCCTCTAAATTAGGTAAAATGGAGGAAAAGATAACTTGGATACCAATATTTTTCTCTTGCACCCCCAGATCTTTGTGGTCTTCCTTGATTCTGCCCAGGTTCCAGCTTACAGTGTCATTTGTGCCTACATGAAAGACTAGCAATAGATAGATAGGGAAGAGCAACTGACGTCATCTACCTGGACATGGGCAAAACGTTTGACACTGTCCTGCAGGACATACTGATCACAAAACTGGAGAAACATGGATTTGATAGATGGACCACCCGCTGGATAAGAAATTGGCTGGATGGTCATACTTTTCTAGCTTAAAACAAATACCCATTCCCGAGTCACCGAGGCGAAGAGCTCCAGAGCGGAGGACCACGCCGGGAGATCCTGCTCAAGTGACAAAACCCACCTAACTGTGGGAAAACAAAAAACCAAGTGCGAAGGCAAAAAGCACAGGGAGAGAGAGGGTGCCCCAGCCCCTCCCTCACTGAGGGAAACGTGAGCTCCTGACAGCGGTCAGCGGTGACTCACCGTGGATGGGGACAAGAGTGACGGTTAATCCCCTCAGGTAGAAAAGCAGCCCCTAGGGAGCGCGAGCGACCCGGAGCTCAGCAAACAGGACCGGCAAACAGGGAGTGGCATCGCAGTTTGCACGGCAGTTTGCGCAGGCAGAGCGCTGAAGCCCAGCCAGATCAGCCGGTCCACAATGGTTACC
>NW_010182636.1:0-8135 GCF_000695765.1 Mesitornis unicolor | reverse complement strand
TTCTGTGATTCTGTGATTCTGTGATACATGTGTTAAGATATGAATAGGACTTAATTCATACAGAACACTAATAACATGTTCTGAAAGTAAAGGTTTACAACATAGTGATTCTAGATAATAAAGGCTGGAACCAAGAATCAAATAGAGTGATGATTGGGTCTGCAAGACACAGAGCACTGAACATTATAGTCCACCCTGATTAAGACAGAACAATAATTAATCTGTGGTGGTTCAGAAATCTTCAAGGCAAGATGTCCCCAAAAAATCTACAACTCGTGAGTGCAATATAGCAGCATTTACATACCTTCAAAAGAGCAGTCTGCAAAAACCAAGATCTTCTGCTTAAGCAATGAAGAGTCAGTAGGTAGTAACTACTGACAGGATTGACTCCCTTGGGCCTACATTGCTGTTGCACATACCCAGAAGTGCTGTGCTTGACTACATTTTTGGGGTTTGGCACGAGATATCTGTTGTTTCAAAGAGATGGTCCTTACTTACTGATAGATCTGACATTGCCCAACACATGTTTTTTTTTATTTCCTCTCCTCTATGTTTCCTGTCCCTGGAAAGCTACACTCACTACTGTGTGATTCTCAAACCAGCATCTTCTCTTTTTTCCCAAAATGACCTAATATTTAATAAACACAAATCTTGATTGTAGGTTATGTGATACAAACGCATATGCACACCCACAAAGGAGGACAGAGAGACAACGGTAAGTGGGAAGCTCAAATAATCCCCTGCCCTGGATACTCCCAGGCCCATCCCACAAGCCATCATTCCACCACAGGCCCATCTCTACAAACCCACAGGCAGGGAACCTCAATTAAGCTCTCAGAGGAAGAGACATCCTGTCTGAGCCCCTCTCTCAGGTGCGTCCAAGGAAAGCCTCAGTCCCAGTGTCCAGGTGTGAAACCTGTTAAGGAAAAGATGAGCAGAGGCAGCACCTGGCTGATTGTGTCTGAGCCCAGCTGATGAAGGGATCCACATTGTACGTATGTATTTATGTACATATATGTATATATGTGCTAGCAGACCTCCCTCCTGCTCAGCCAGAGAGGGGAAGAGGATGAGGCAATTGATGCTCTTTGTGTCTATGTGAATACTCAAGTGTTTCTGTCTGTGTTCTTTGTGTGGCTGGCTGTGTATATATGTGTATATGTAGTATATATGTGTGCTCTATGTGTGTGTTTGCTGGGAATATGTGCTCAGCCCTGTTACTTGTTGGACCTGAGAGCATGGAGCTGCTGCAGTCTCATCTCCACCAGGCTGCTGGATTCTGCCCTATTCACTAACACTGATATCTGGAATTGACCTATTATTTTTTTTTCTAGTAATTTATCACCAATCCCTTGAGAGTCTTGTACTGTCACTTGAACTTGGCCATCACCATTGAAATCTCACAGTTATAGTGACAAGGTCTGTTTTCTTCCCCAGTCTTCTCTCCTAGAGTTAAACTCCTTGACTTAATCTGCTGTTTAACTGGGCTTCTCGGGCAAAACAGAAACCTGCTTTGGCACACCATTTTGATTGCCATCACAGCCAGTTTAGGTACTATTATGTCAGCTGTAGTGTGTCTGGCAAACACACACAGCCTCTTTACTTGTAGCTTCTTTTTGCCCAAAAGAATAATAGACTCAGTTAGTATATTGTTGACATTTTTAATATTAATATGCTTATTTAATTTCAAATAATGCAAATAAAATTACTGCTGCTTTCTGCAGGGAGATGTAACTTCCTTGAAGCTTTCTGTTAGGAGTAAGTTTGGTTGGCATCTATCAAAAAGATTGATAAATCCTTTTTAAAGGTTACAATTATAAGACGTTCATTATCCTTCTCAGATTTTTCAATGCCTGCACAACAATTATGTTTTCTACTTAATGTTTTTTTTTTCTTCAATATTTTAAGGCTCCTTATCTTGGTTTCTTAGAGAAACCAAGTACGTTCTGGCCTGAATTGAAAGGAAAGCTAAGTGAAGAATTTTATTAATTTGTTTAGATGTAGAAATAAATGACCTATGATTGTTTTTAGCTAATATTGACCTCCTGTAAACAATGGAATGAACAACATATACCAAGGGACTACAGCCAAAGCCTCTGTTTAAATAGTCTGGCACTGTTTTACTTAGTGCTAGGAAAGAGAAGGCAGTAGCCTCCATGCTTACCTTTCTCTTGTAAAAAGACAATGCCTTGATTTGGTCATTCACTCATTTAATACTAGAAAATTGCCCTTCTTCAGATTTCCTGTGACACTAGCAAAAGGTAACATAGGTACCTTTTGCCAGTAACATCTCTTATTTTTTTCATATCAAATTAGCTTTTTTTTTCCCTTTTGCTTTAGTCTGATAATATGTTCTTTTTTGAGGTTTGTCTCTGATTAACTTTTCCACTTTCTCTGCACATCAGCTTTATAAACATTATTTTGTAGATTGTCATAGATTTAAAAGAAACAACAGAGGTGCTTATCACAGCCTCAAAACCTCCTGTTTTTTCTCCAGGAAAGTACTTCTTTTGCCAGGACTACATTGGATTTTTATTTTATTTTTAACGAACCTTCTGTGCTGACACATTTTAAGAGATGAAGATACTTGGCATGATCCGTATCTTTTAAAATTTCTCATCTTGTGCCTAGTAAAAATAATCCTGTCCTGTATAAGAACTACATTCTTTCAGACTTGGGAAAAAAGAGAGATCCATCATCTTCTTTTTTTTTTCCCCTGCAGTGATCATGTAAGAGTGTCTACCTGAATAAGGCTATTCAGCTTCTTCTGACCTTTGTTTTGGGCATGAAAAGCTTTCCTAGGAGCATAATTAGGTTGCATCAGGCTCTTCCTGCTCTGTAAGGTATTGTATTTGGCCCTTTAAGTTCTTCAAAGTCCTTCCATACTCTTTCCAATTTATTTTGATCCAGGATACTTTAAAGCAAGTTGATTGCCTGAAAAAAAGGATTTGGCACACTATTAATCCTCAGTGCATGCTGCCAACCATCAGCATCCTTTCCTGTTTATTTCTATTTACATCTAACAAAACTATAGTTTGGACACCACCTGTGGGTCTTTTTTTTAATGCTAATTATGTTATTTTAGCCTTGTGTGTTACACACTGCTAAACTCAGATGTTTAATGCCTTTTATTATGCTGCAGGATAGATGCTTGACTTCTACCTGCTGCAGTAGAAAGAGGAGTCTCACATGGGTCATGCATTATGTCTGCTAGGTCTGCGTGACTGTCTCAGGTACACTAGTTGTGCTAAGAACATTTTAGGGCAACTGAATGGAACATGTAGTGTATTATTAAGTATTAATTAATACTCCACCTGCTTTTTGGTTTGTAGTTAATTCTCTTTCTACTCTGTGTTCATTACAACACGTTTTTTGGAGGTCCAATTGCTGTATGTTTTGCACAAATGGCTTTGCACTTGAAGATTCACATGACTTTAGGCAATCCACTGTATTTTTCTCATCCTTTAAACATGACAAGCATTTTCCTAATTTGCTTGCATGATATGCATGAAGTGCACTGCTAAATCTGATATAATTTTTTGCCTCAGCTCTGTTCTCTTGAGGTATTTGGAATATTTTAGTCACATTTGCTATGTTCACCATCTGTAAATTTCATCCTGAACTAGAAAGGCTTCCATAGCCTTGAATAGTCCTAGTTGAGATTAATTCTGGATCCCCCAAGAGACTCTGTGACAGGAATGCAAACTAAACACTTTTAATAGATCCCACCTCTCTCCAAGAAGTGGAGTTTCTAGAAGTGTGGAGACTTGAGGAAACCTGAATATTCAATTCTAGGTCATGCTGCAGGTGCCTGATCTCTGTTTCTTTTACAGAGATACCATTCCTCAAGACTTACTTTCTAAGCTGAAATGAATCACAAAAAATCCTCTAGTTTCACCTTCCTTTTGTGCATATGCCATCCAAATCAAGTTTTGTATTTCAATTTATATAGGATGTAGACATTATCTATACTTTGTTTAGCAGTTTCCAAGCTAAGGAAAAGCTTTTAATTTAATTAAGTATGTCAGGGTATGTTATATCCTTCCCCTTGTTTCTCTTTTCCCTCTGACATGTTCTTTGAAGATTCAAAGAAAGTTCCACTTTAATATTCTTCTTGTCTTTCACATTTTCGGAGATATTGATCTGTAACTGTTCTTTGTTATTTTTTGTTCTTCTGTTCCAGATATCTGCTTGTATTTTGATAAGGTTATATATTTTTTGCTGTTTCATCAATCACAGTGCCCTATATGTGTTCTTTATTCTGTGACATAATCCCTTCAGTTTTGCCTAACAAAAATAAATTGCTCCTTCATTGTCTCACTTCTAGAGTTCTAGACTTCTAGAGTCTAAATTGCTTAAGTACAATCCTTAGTATCACAGGAGTTTCCACCACATGGTGGTTCTTGGTTAAACTACATTAATACTACATCTATATGGATGAAAATGACTGCATGCATGTATAAACACATCATTTTCAGGTATATGCCCAGCTTCGTTCCAGTGTTGCACAGTGTCATATCCCACTTTTAAGGAGGGGAACAAGTGACCAAGATCCACAAATCCCCAGCGGGTTTAACAATGGTCAGACAAATATCAAGGTTCCTAGTCAAAGTGTTTAATGAACAATTCCAATTATCAATACTATTTTTACTAGCTTTACTCATGACAATAGGCTCAACAACCAACAACAAATTAGTGACAGATCAAAACAGCAGTAGATCTTCCCACAGTAACCGGAACAATACCAGAAAAAGACAGCAGTTCTTCCTAATAGCCGACAGCAACAATATGGGCCTTGTGTTACTTAAAAAGGAATGGGACAGAGTGGAAAGGAGAGAGGGATAGAAAGACAGAATGATCACCAGTCCTGGTTCCTGCGTCAGTCCTGCCAACGGAAGTGGAGCCCATAGGTGGCGATCTTTCCCATTTTTATAGGTAGCTAGGCCACCTCCCTTTAGTCGAGTTCCCCGTTTCCCATGCTAATTAGTCCCCGCTTTCAAAGTAAATTAGCACCCGTGCACCCATGCACTCATTAGCACCCATGTTCTTTATCGGTGTGTGTAGAGGGGCAAGTCTTTTCAATTTTGATTGGCCTCTTCTAGGTGCAGGACTCTTGGCTTGTTATGTAAAAATAGGAGTTTGGTACAGAGGCAATTAAAAGTGGTCTGCTTATCTTATCTACCAGAGTAGCATCGGTTTGTGAGGCTTCTGCCCCACCGCAGGTGTCACTTGGATAATTCAATGCCAGGCCACCAGGTGACAAGATGCTCAATGCTTGCCTTCGTTTTGATCCCGTGCTTATCTGCACAGGATAAGCACAGCGCCCACCGTCAGCCTGTTACTCCTCCTCCCATACCCACAAGCCTTGCCCTTCACATTAGCACCTTAGGTGAATGTTTGAGACATTACCGCATTTTCAGAACCCTTACACACAGGAGCAATATTTGGGTTCTTACCTGATATGCCCTGCTCTCTAAAGATGAGCTATGGTTGTTTAATCTGAACAAGGGAAAAATCAGCCAAGAATAATTGCAGCTGGGAAGTCAAGGCAGAGACGGCTATTTTGGTGTACGTTGCTCATGAACTCAAGCCAACAGTTCTTGCCACTTATGTTCATACCACTCTTGACTTATCCAGGTATGTCTTTATTCTCTCTTTACTATGTAATTCCTGTTGTCAGATGAAAATATAAAATTGTATGCAAAATAACAGAATATTCTGGAAGAGGAAGGGTAACTAGTGCACTGGTTAATTCTTTTTATTGCTGAATCAGAAGGCTTGAGCAGAGCTTCCTTCCAAGCCTACACAAAAATTAACTCCTCCCACATGGAAAATAACCACAAAAATACTGCATTTAATTAGTGTGTGGGAACACTTTATAGCAAATATGTTGAGAAAGAATGAAAATTCTCCTCACCATGCTGCAAGCAATTCTTCTGTTTCAATTTTTATAATTAATTGTGACTGAAATTATGTGTTTTATAAGCCCCAGCTTTATTTTATTGGTTGTTACTAGTACTGTCTGTGGGTGGATATCGTTTGTGGTAAAGGCTATATTTTCTGCTTGGCTGCAGTTCTGTTTCAGGTTTTGGATGTTCTTGCCATATCACATTATTTATTCAAGAAAAAAAGCTTAAGATTTTTCCTTGAAGAGTTTTAAATAACTTGTTAAAAACTGAGTTGTTTTCATTATCCCCCCCCGCCTCCACTTTTTATTTTACTTCACATTGCTCTTTGTAAGTACTTTGCTCCATAGAGTTTTCTTTATGATAAATTGAGGAATTCAAACTGATATCACTTATATTGTTAGATATTTAGTTCTAGGCTTTCTCTTTTCTCTTGAGCCCAATTACCACTGAAATAAAATATACTTCTTAGGAAGTGTGGATTTTTAAAAGTGTCCTGTCAGCTATATGGAGAAGGGCCAATCCATTGTAGGTTTTATATACATTCAAATAAATATCTATGTCTATGTCATCTGTATCTATATCTGAGAATCAGAGAATTGTTATGGTTTGGAAAGACCTTTAAGATCATCAAGTCCAACTGTTAGATAACTGATAGAATCACAGAATCATAGAATGGTTTAGGTTGGAAGGGACCTTAAAGATCATCTAGTCCAATCCCCCTGCCATGGGCAGGGACACCTCCCACTAGACCAGGTTGCCCAAAGCCCTGTCCAACCTGGCCTTGAACACCTCCAGGGAGTGGGCATCCACAGCTTCTCTGGGCAACCTGTTCCAGTGTCTCGCCACCCTCAGAGCTGATAATGGAAAAGTACAGAAAACCCTTCAAAGCTAATGGAAAATGCCTTAGGGGACTTAAAACTTAGAAAACAAGATCATAAACTATGTATACTTGACAGGTAGGGTAAATCATTAAATAGGATAATCAAGTAGCTTAGGACAATTTGAAGAACTGCTTTGTTTAAGGTACAGGACATATAGAAAGAAGAACAATGATGTATACCAAGCCAAGTCTGCAGGTGGTTATGAAGTCAGTACTACCTTTATACATGCTCCAAAAGAAGGGTCACCAGAAGGACAACTGATGAAGCTAAAGATACGACCACCTGATGAAGTAAAAGACCATCAACTGTGAAAACACCTCAAGATGACTGCGAGAGGACACCTGTGGACCAGTGAAAAAAGGAGCCAAAACAGGCTGGACTTATGATAATTAGTTCTACGAAAAGGTGTGTTTATTCACAGTAGTTAGGATGCATATGTATTAGTATAGGGAATAAAAAGAACCTGTGTGTAACAACTAGTGGGAATCTCAGGTGATTGAGAGGACCCCAGTGCTGTATTAAAGAATACCAACTTAAACCTCTTAAGAGTCTTTAAGTTTTGTTATGGGTCACCTCTTTGGAAATCAGAGTAAATAATTTCTTCCTAATATCTAGTCTAAATCTATCCTCTTCCAGTTTAAAACCATTCCCTCGCTTTCTATCGCTACCTGGCCTTGTAGAAAGTCCCTCCCCAGCTTTCCCTCCCGCAGGCTTTATGGATAAATTGGGTGGCAATTCTATGATCTGAAAGGTCTTTTCCAACCGAAGCTATTAGAATCATATAATCATAGAATCATAATGGTTGGAAAAGACCTTTAAGATCATCTAGTCTGACCTTTATCTAACTCTACCATGCCCATTTCTAAACCATGTCCCTGAGCACCATATCTAGATGGCTTTTAAATACATCCAAGGATGGTGATTCAACCACTAGCCTGGGCAGCCTGTTCCAGTCTTTGATAACCCTTTCAGTGTAAACATTTTTCCTAATGTCTAACCTAAACCTCCCCTGGTGTAACTTGATGCCATCTTCCTTGATGCTTTTGTCCTAGCAGTTGTAACTTTTGAGAAGAGATCCACACCCACCTCTCTACAACCTCCCTTCAGATAGCTGTAGAGAGTGGTAAGATCTCCCTTCAGCCTCCTTTTATTCAGACTAAACAATCCCAAGTCCCTCAGCCACTCCTCATGTCCTGGTTTGAGCTAAATAGAACTAATTTTCTATTTAGTGATTTTACTTTTCAGCTCAGTCTCTTTTAAGTGACTGAACTTGCTGAAAACTGGCAGCGTGTTTTTCCCAAACAGCACTGCTAGTGTCACGGAATCTCACCAAAATGGCTACACG
>NW_010182635.1:0-373 GCF_000695765.1 Mesitornis unicolor | reverse complement strand
ACACGGGTGCGGGTGACGTGGGTGTGGGTGACACGGGTGGGTGACACAGGTGGGTGATGGGTCTGGGTGACACGGGGTGTGGGTGACATGGGGTGCGGGTGACACAAGTGTGGTTGACATGGGTGTGGGTGACACGGGTGGGTGATGGGTCTGGGTGACACAAGTGTGGGTGACACGGGTGTGGGTGACATGGGTGGGTGATGGGTGTGGGTGATGTGTGGGTGACATGGGTGGGTGATGGGTGTGGGTGTCGTGGGTGTGGGTGACACGAGTGTGGTTGACACGGGTGGGTGATGGGTGTGGGTGATGGGTGTGGGTGACACGGGTGTGGATGACATGGGCGGGTGACACCAGTGGGTGATGAGTCTGGGTG
>NW_010182634.1:0-8603 GCF_000695765.1 Mesitornis unicolor | reverse complement strand
GGTCTGTATCCATGGGGGCACGTGTAGGACATGTGGAGCACAGCTGATGGGATGGGGGCTTTGGGGTAGGAAGTTCCCTTCACCAAGGGTGGTCACACACCTCAGTCACAACGAACTGCCTGTCAGGTGTTGAGACCTGGCCCATCCCCAGCTCGCATTAGGGGTGTCTGCTTTTGTGTGGGGTGGATTTACTGGGCCCTGGAGTCTGTTACCAAAGCGATGCAGCCTGTATGGCTGCTTAGTGCCGGTATGCAGGTACAAATTCCTGTGACAGCACTGTTGACGTGCCACACTGTCCCAGCCACAAGGGGTAGATTCTTCCACTGCCTTCAGCTTGATGTGACACCCAGGGACAGGGCAAGGACTTGCAGCCAGGAGGGTCCATGGCCACATGCGGGCCTGAGCCTGGCTGCTCTGTGTGCCCATGCAGGTCTGTACTGCAGTGGGTGGGTGAAGAGAGGGCCCACGGGCGTCATCATTACCACCATGAATGACAGCTTTGACACTGCCCAGTCTGTGCTGGAGGATCTTCAGACGGGTGTGCTGGACGTGTCCACCTCCAGAGAAGGTTTCGGAGCCGTGCAGAGCATCCTGCACAGTCGAGGTCAGTGTGGGGGGGTTTGTGAGCTGCTGTAGCAGTGAACATGAAGGTGTGATGCAGCCAAACTCCTCCCGGATTGGGGTATCCTGGGGCAGCAAGTCCTCCGAGCTGCTTTTGGCAACGGAGTCTGAACCAAGGAAAAGTGGTGTGCCACTGTTTTGTTGCTCCAAAGCACAGGGAGAGCGGGACATGAATTCCCTTAAACTTGGCATTATTGCTGAGGTTAATGACCACTTTCTGGGAGGGGCCATTAAAAGCAGCACAGATGTTGGTTAAAATCTCACTGTCTGCCACCTCAAGAGCGAGCTATTGCTTTTGAGTGGTTTTCCTGGCAATCCTAGGCAAGTTGGGGGGAAAGATTAAAATGCCCAGGAGAGTAATTTTCTGTTGCTGTATTTAAAGGCATTCAATTAAAATGTGTGTTTTACCTCTTAACTGTCTGAGGTTGAACAATGAACTGGGAGCATTTTGTCCCCTAAGGTGGTGCTGTGCTCACCACTGTTGCGGCTCACAAAGGTCTGACTGATCCAAGTCGACTGGAAGCTGCCATCCCTCTCCTCGTGGTGTTAGAAATTATTATTCCTGTGTGAGGCTGAAGTCTGTCACTGTGTCAGAAAAGGGCAGGGTTTGCTGCCGCATCAGGTCCCTGCTAATGGTGAGATGAGGCTGAACTCATTTTTACTTGGTTAACTTCTCTCTCCCATCTCTTGCCATCACCCCAGGGATCCGTCCTGTTTCATTCTCGGACTGGGAGAAGATCGATGCTGCTGAACTGGCAAGAGGCAAAGCTGCTGGCAAACCCCGGGAGAAGATCGTGGATCCTCAGGAGATGCTGCAGCTGATCGGGCACTAAAGCAGCAGCAATGGGAATGTGGCACCGGTCCAGTCAGTACTGCCCTGGGGCAACACCAAATGGGTTACGGGCAGGGCCCCGGAGCACAGGGCTTGTGCCTGGGACTAGTGGCCACTCTGGGGAGGTGTGTGACACTTGAGCCTTTCTAGTAACAATGAACTCTGGGTTCCTAAAGTGAGTGTTGCGAAACATCCGAGGCTGCTTTTTGGCCCTAGGGGGATTTTTGTTGTTAGTGTCCTTCGAGCATTGACAAATCACACAGGTGAGGGAAGATGTGCACCTGGCAGCAGTCCTGGCCAGGTGTTTTCCCCGGGAGAAGTGGCACAGAGACACTTCATTGTGTCTTGCTGCCTCCCCTTTAAGCCTCAAGCCAAATGGCTTAGTTGCCTTCTCATTCGTGCCTGAGCAGGCTTCTTTTAATAATAATTGTTTTTTTAAATAAAACCCTTCCAGAAAAGACAAATTGGACCTGCCGCTTGAGTCTGGCTTCTTTGTCTGTGGCTGCCTTAATCTGGGAGCAGCCAGCCGAGTACTGTGTCTCCTGCGACATGTCCCAAGGCAAGGGACACAGAGAGGAGGGACCGTTTGCTCTCCGCTTGTCATGAGCTCTCAGCAAACAGACAAGGGCATTAATTTGTTTTCTGCCTCCCACAGTTAAACCCTGACAGAGCCTGGATTCTGGCTTGTGGGGTGGATTGGGATAACAAGCGTGTAATTGCCTAGTTTCGGATCATGAGGGATGCTGTGTTCATTGGTACCTGCCAGTGCTGACTGGAGCAAGTGACGCCTTGAGCCCTTTCACTTCATACACTAGTGAGTTGGGATTTTTTTTGGCCTGTGTGTTTTGAAGCTTGTTAAACGCTTCTCTTAGCCCAAATTGACTACAGTGACGGTGTCAGGTTTTAAGCCAGATTACAAGCCGTGAGCCATAATCTCCTCCTTATCTGTGGTGTGGGGGCTGCGTCAGCATGGCCCCCTCCCTGGCCATGCAGCCACCCACGCTGTCCCTGGCCCCACTCACCCTTCTTACCCCCCTCACAGGATTGCAGGCACTCCTCTCTGACCTGTGTAAATGGTGACACTGGCAGTTGCTGGTGACTGTGTGTTAGGAACAAATTAGGCTTCATGATGGAAGCAGAGGATAAATGGAGCCAGGGCAGCAGCCAGCAGGGGTTTATCTTGAGTCCATGCTCAATCATCATCTCTGCTGAGCCCTCTCCCATGGCAGAGGGCTTGCCCACTGGGCACTGTACTCCCACTCCATCTCTGATCCAACCATAGGGAAGGAATATCTGTGGCTTCTCTCTCTTTTTTTTCTTTCTCCCCCCCCACCCCCTCCCCTCCCCAGCTCCCTTCCTTTTCTATTTAAATCTCATTTGCAAGCTCATTAAGAAACTCAGGAAATGTGATACTGGGAACTCGTATGCAAACGAGCAATAAAGCTTTTGTCGAACAGCTGCTTGTGTGATGTGGCTTTTGTTACGTCTCACGGCTGATGCAGTCAATGCTGAACTCTTGAGCGGGGAGATTACATCAGCTCTGGGTTTGGAGGCAAATAAGCGCTTTGGAAAGGGGGTATAGAGGCAAGGGGGTTGCTCTCAGGGAAGGGAGCAGTAGCTTTGGGCGATAGCTCTGTCAGAAACGTGATGGTGAAGGGGTTGTTGTGGCTGGGGCTTTTTTTTACTGGAAAGAGATGGGCTGGCTTTCTTCCACATTGCCTTGTATGTTGATGTCAGGGTGCATTTGAAGCCATTATAAGGCCGTAGTGCTTGTGCTGAGCATGGCAAATGGCTGTACCCAAACTGGCGGTCCTTCAGGGTAGTTTTTGGGCTGTGACGACAGATGAAAGGGAGCATCTTGCATTGCTGAGCCCAGTGTCCTTGCTCAACCCAGAACTTGGCCAAGGCCCTGGGGTTAATGCTGGGCTGTGGGGAAACCATGGGATGATCAAGGTCGGCAGAGGGCAGGGATGGAGGACTGAGCCTCATGGGCAGATAAAGGATCATGACGATTATGTAAATCCTTATTGAATACCTCCAGCTCCCCCTTCCTCTGCTGCCAGTGGCCCCAAGCCCCAGCCGGGCGTTCTGCTGCCTCTGTCGCTGTTGGTGCTTTCCGCCTTTCTCTGCGGGCCCCTCTGCGTGCAGCTTACCCGTGAAGGTCCTTATCCTCGATCGCCGTGTCGTTAGGTGGCGCTGGGAGGCCGGTAACTGGGAGCAGATAGGGGCTGGGGGGTTGACCTGGCACCCCCGGGACTTGTGGGGCACGACGGGGGCCGTATCACCTGACTCTGTCACTGCCCGCAAAGCCCCAGCCGCTGCCTGGGCTCTGAGCAGGCTGGAGGGGCCCTCACAAGCTCCTGTTTGCATTTGAGTGCTGCTTTTAGGCACCATTGACCTTGTGGGTGTTTGCTCCAAGTATGTCACCACCACAGCGGTTTGCGGGGCAGGGGGTGGCAGCCTCACTGGGTGGTCGCCCCCTTGCCCTCTGCTCTCCAAAGCAGCCAGAAAAGCAGCTCTAAAGCCATTTTCTGCAGCAGGTAACAAGCTGGGAAGATGATGCCGTGACTGATGCCTGTCTGCTGCTGGAAAGAGGCTGGAAAAGCCAAAAGTCGTTGCTGCCAGCTCCTAATGTGGACTTCCCTGCTCAGATGAGTTATGGCTCCACTCAGCCTTAATGAGGCTGCACAAAATCAGTGGAGATTGGCATCTGGTGAGGAATGGCCTCAAGAGCAGCCAGGTAAGGCTGCATGGTGCCTGCAACTCCTCACCCCACGCTTTCCTTGGTGTCTCCTGTGCCACTTCCCAAGGCAGCTGGGCTGGGTGTGGAGCAGAGGGAGCCAGTACAAGTGTGGGGTGGTTGCACAGTGAGTGCTGTTCAGTCGGTCTGTGCAACCTCCTGCTGCTGCTTTGCACTGCTCTGCCTCAGTTTCCCCCATGTGCAGAGCTGTGCAAGCTGGCTTTTCTCTGCTCTGAGGCTCCTGCTGGGCAGCTTGGAGTGATCCAGGGAAGAAATGAGTCTGAGACACCGCAGAAGCTCCTGTCAATGCTGTATCTTGCGATTACACCCAGGAGACAAGTGCAGAGGCTCTCGCTAGCTTTGCTAATCACCTGCTTGCTGAATTTGGCCTTTTCAAATGAGTATTTAGGGCCTGTGAAGAAGGAGGTTTCCTGTGCTCTGGAATAAGGGAAAAACCAGCTTGAGTCAGGTCTCTGGCCTGGCAGTGAAGAGCTGTGCTGTCGTTTAAAAGCCAGCTCACGCGACCAGAAAAATGGTTGAAAAAAGCTTTTCCACACCATGGCTAATACATGATTTTCCAGCCCCATCCCCGGAGTTAGCACGGCCACAGAGGCGGTGTCCAGCTTTACGCTGTCCCCAGCCCCTCATCGCATGAATCACCGAATTGCAGCATCCGCTGCCGGGGGCCTGGGCGAGTCCGTCTGCGCCGGGGCTTCGCCGCAAACAGATGGCTCTGGAGAGTGCTGACTTCAGCGCTTTGGCTGAGCGCAAGCATCAGCCCCTGCGTGTACCCCTCCCTTACCACTTGCTCTCCTGGGCACATCTTTGTGTTCCTTGTGCACCCTTCTTTCCCCATCCATCCCCACCCCTGGCTAGTGATGGCAGACAGGTTGGGGTATCAACCTGTGGGGGTCTTCCTGGCACACCATTGCCCCTTCTCTGAAAGGACCCCAAGCACATCCTTGGCTCCAGACCCACCAGAGGCTCATGGTTTCCACTCCCAGCCTTAGAGACTCAACAGTCCCAGGGCTCTGTGCTTCCCAAAGTCTTGCCCATGGTCCAAGGTCTGTGCCAGGGCAGGCAGCAACACCGTGGGGACCTTTCATTGGTGGTGTGGGGCTGGAGGTTTTCCCTCTCCTTGGAGTGAATTGTTTTGGAAATCAGGGCTGCACGAGCCCATTTCCCAAGGCTGGGAGAGGAGCAGAGGCGAAGGAGATGCAAACTCCCAGCAGCTGCTCTGAGGAGCTATTTAGGGACACGACAGCGGCAAATAAAGTTGTTGGAGGGCAAGGGCTGGTTACGACCCAGAAAGAAGCGATTTCCTCCCTTCCTGGGAAATTTCCATTTACAACTCGCTTCCTCATCCCCAACCTCCGGGGCAGCCCTGCAAGCACATGCCACCCAGGGAGGAGGAATTATCCCTGCAGGGATGAAACCATCCCTGTTTATTTTAGCTCCCTTAATTACTGTGAGGATGGGACGTGGCAGCAGCTGGAGCAGGACTGTGCTGGATCCACGCTGTGTGTGCACTGTGCACGGCACAGTCCTCATGGCCTCTCTCTCCTTTCTCCTTGCCCTGCTTTCTGCCTTGGTTGCTCTGGTGGGATCCAAGATACCAGCCATCTCCATGTCCTTATTTAGGGTGCATCTTGGAGGTGAATGCTGTGGGTAGGGGTTTGGGTGCAGATTTATGCTCAGGGTTAGAATAGTTGGATTGTTGGGGTTGGAAAAGGCCTCTGAGATCATCAAGTCCAACCATCAACCCAATACCACCATGCCCACTAAACCATGTCACCATGGGGACTCCACCACCTCCCTGGGCAGCCCCTTCCAGTGCTTGACCACTCTTTCAGTAAAGAAATTTTCCCAAATATTCAATCTAAACTTCCCCTGGTGCAACTTAACGCTATTTCCTCTCATCCCATTGCTTGTTGCTTGGGAGAAGAGACCAGCCCTCACTACAACCTAAGGTCTCCCCTGAGCCTCCTCTTCTCCACACTAGTTGATGGGCTCCCATTAACTCTGCAGGGCTAGGGTAGAATGCGCTGTGTCCATCTATACCCCAACCTGGGATGCAAGATGCCGGTGAGATTGCAATGGGGTGCAAGAAGCCTGCATGGACCCAAAAATGCTTCTCTGACACTGGTGTTGCCATGGATGGGTTAGTGTGAGGCTGGGTCCTGCATCTCCCTCCCTCCACCAGCCGGTGGGAAGCTTCCTTGTGGGAAGCTTCTTGACAGCTGCACACTGAGAGCTGTCGGAGCACAATGCAATGTGTTTTTCAACCAGTCTTCAGAGCGTCCTGTGAGAAAAGACAGCGGGAAAGGTAATGGGGCGATGGAGCACCAGCTGCACTCCCCCTTATTGGGCTTGTGTTGTGGGTGAGGGACCCGCTGGGACCAAGGTACCACCCCAGAGGTATGGAGGAGAAGGATGAAGGAGGTGGAAGGCAGTTTCGTGCCTGTGTTATCCCCACCCAGAAAGCCAGGAACAGAGGGCACAGCATCCCTGGAGAGGGTGGAACCGAGAGGCTGGGGAAGCCAGAGGTTTTCAACCAGAAGGAAAAGTCCAGCTGCATCTCCTGGAGTTATGGGCTTCATTTTGGGGTGCTGTTGGGGCTTCTGTTTCAACCCAGACCTTTGTAGCTATCAGGGCACTCTTTTTGAGTGTAAAAAAGGACTTCTGTTATTTAAATGCACAAATAAGGTATTCTGATGGTTGCAGAACAGCTCCCATAGCTGCATCGTGGTGTAATGGCCCAGACCCAGCAACGGGTTGGATTCAGGGAATTGCTGGTTTTTCCTCCAGAAATATGTAGTGGGTTTTAGTTTTTTAAGACACTTTAAGGACTTTGCTAGAAAAACTGAAAACCTAGAGGAGAGCCTGAACTGTGAGCCACAGGCCAGGGCTTTCACTGGGTCTGACTCCCAGGGGAGAGGAGAGGTGGCTGGGGAGGGGTGGCATGTCTGTCACCACCGGTTCTCGTCCTCAGCTGCATGTCCCCACTGCAGACACCCTCCAGCTGTGCCCAGCTGTGTGCCAGACCTGAGTTTGTCTGTCTGCACCATGTGTGGAGGTTGGGCTGTGATGAGGGGTAAATATCCCATGGGATGGAGATGCTGGAGAGTTATGGATGAGATGGGGGAGCTGGGTATTGCCCGGGGCGGGGGGGGGTGCTGCTGTTGCAACCCCTTGTCCCACCTGGATGCAGGCAACTCTGCTGGGAACATTTTCACTGTGAAGCATCACCAGCACTGAAACAGGTTTGAGCCAGGACCCTCTGAGGGATCCAGCCTGGGGAGCAGCCGGTCCTGGGAGGGGTAAATGAGGTCCCTGAGCTGCTGGGGAGGCACCAAGGGCATGGGAGCAGCTCAGGGCTCCTGTGCCAGCCCTGAGGGACCAGGTACCCGAAAAGCCGGTCCCCAGGCCCAGTCACACCCAGCCATGAAGGTGGTGAAAGGGTTTTAATGAAGTTGGTGCTGGTTTCAATGTTAAAGACCAAAGCCACTCATTTGTTGTCCTGAGAGAAGGATTTGAGGCAGCAGGACCTGTTGCTAACCCTTAAATTTCCTCTCCTTGGGCAAAAGTGAGGCAGTGCTGCCAGAATTGGGTCCTGCGTCAGGCAGCTCGTGGTTAACCGCAGGTTTTTAGGCAGGTTGAAACCTCTCTGGAAATGGCCTTCCAGGCCCCAGCAGCCACAGGGAAGTGGTGTCGATGCTATTGCAGCTGGCTGCAGTGCTGACTTGCTTGTCAGTGGCTGTGTCCCCAAGCTGGGCACCCTGCACCGACAGAGAGGGGGCACCCGCTCTCTGGGTGGTGCTCGGCATTTCAGTGGCTCTGAGCTGGGGCATGGGGAGGTTTTGGAGCAGCTACCTCTCATGGGAGGGCCTGGATTCGGCTCTAGCCCCTGCCAGGACCTGTCAGGAGCTGTGGTCCCTCTGCCCGCAGCCCAGCTGCTGGTTTTGGGGCAGACTGGGCACCCAGCCGAGAGCAAGGGGACTCCAGCAGGGCCCCTGCCCCTGTTCCCGCTTCTTCTAATGGATCTCCCCCCCTCTGTGCTGGGGGATCAGCTGATGCCTTAATACTGACTCTGGTGACAGCTGGAGGCTGCTGCTGCCTGCGGGGGCTTTGCTCTCTGTGTCGTTCCCCCCCTTCCCGTGACCCATGGGGGGCTGCCCTGCACCGGCTGGAGTGGGCAGCTGTCCAGTCCTCACCAGTTCAGTTAGCAAAAGGCTGGAATATATGTAGGGGAGCTTTTCGGGGGTAGAGTAAAATTGCTGCCCTTTGCACTCTCCCAGCTCTTCCTGGGGCTGGAGGGCTGGGGGGCTGTAAAGGCTGGACCATTTTGCGGTGGGTTTTCCCTTCTGAGGAAGGAGGAGGGGGACGAAGGAGGTGGGGGGCCTTGACCCC
>NW_010182633.1:12933-19567 GCF_000695765.1 Mesitornis unicolor | reverse complement strand
GACGCGCGGGGCGGCCCCGCCGCCTCAGGGCGCCAGGGGACAGCAGCAACGACAGCAACCGTCACGACCGCCGCACCTGCCGCGCGGCGGGGCGGCAGCACTTCACAGCCCCCGCAAGCAGGACGCCCCGGGAAGATACCCACGGCCGCCGGGAGCCTGAGGGAGCGCTCAGGGATCTTCCTGCCAACAGGCCGGGGTCCCCCGCGGGAGGGGAGGGAAATCATCGGGTTTGTTTGACTGACTTTTTTTTTTTCTCTTTAAAAAAGTCTACGATGAACTTGGAGGGCTGCTCACCTGCGTGGGTTCCTCTTCACCTGCAGGGAAGAGAGAACCGGTACCCACACAGCTCCGATTTCCCTGACATACAGTATACTGACGGCCACTGAAAGTCCTGGCATGAGGGAACGCAGTCTGATGGAGAAACTTACGTCTAAAAATCTGCTTTTGAAGTTGTAACTTTTTATGTCTGCTGGTCCTGGGTGTGACTGAGAAATGTTTTACAGGGAACTGGCTGGCGTGAGCTCTGAGAGACTGGGAAAAGAGTGGAGATGTTACCGAGATCAAGAGATGTAACTAGGGAAGGTGACTGCTGCCTCTCCTGTCCTAGCTGCCTTGGTGGGGGGAAGCCCCTCCACCGTGCCCACTGCTTTCAGGTGGGCTCCAAGGAGGGCTGGTAATGTTTATGACAACCATTTGCCTTACATGGCACACCAGCAATAAAAACCCCGTGCAACACTGAAGGTATTTTTCTTAGTGGGCCATTTGGAGGCCTCTCCTTTCACTCCCTGTGATATTTTTAAGATGTTATATTGCTCACAGCTTATTCAGAACAGGCACAAGAGGAAAAACGTTTAATTATTGTCCTTATTCCCACAAGACCTACATCCCCTGCTAGGAAATACTCTGCTGCCGTGGCTAAAGGAATGGGACAGTGCTCCTCAGAGGCAGTGAGGAGCGTTGTTATATAACAGAGAAAAGTGCTTTTTCTCCCCTGACCTCCCAGCTCCTAAGCTCACTTCTGTAGAGCTATTTGTTCCTACTCCTGTTACTGTTTTTTCAGTAGACAGCCCTCCCACTGAGACAAGATCTGCAACCTCTCATCTTGCAGAGATGGAAAGTGCAGCTTTGAACCGAGTTGTGCTTTTTTGAGGGGCAAGGGTGTGTTGTTGGTTTTCTTTAAACAAATAAGCCCTGGACAACAGGGAAAACAGCATTAACAATTACAGGAGTTGACTCTCATGAAATCAGCTGTCGCTGCAATCTCAAATCCCACACTGCTACTCACAGTGCTGATCCCTTACACAAAGCTGTTTCCCTGGATTTGTTTTCTGATGAACAACTATAGTAAAAGTGCATCACCAAAACTACTTCTTGTGTGCTACAAACGTGAAAAGAGGTCAGAGGCCTGAATTCAATTATTTTAGACATCCCTCTCCATAGGTAATCTGAAATTATTTGACTACATCATGACCACAAATACAGGGAATGAAACTTCAAAAACGTACTGTGAACTGCGGATGCCAAGTGATAAAGCAGTTATATTGCCACCTTTTACAAATCCTTCACAAGCCACAACTTAATGGAAAGAATACAACAATTTGCTGCAATTTAGAAATATCTCTAGGGCTTTTCTCAACTTTGTCAAGGGTAAAAAGGGCCAAGAGGCAAGATTGTGAGGGAAGAAACTTCACATGTGCCCACACCTCACCTCTGCTTCCTAGAAATGTAGCATGTGACTTCCTGAGATTCTTCTCTCAGCTTGACAGTGGATTTTTGTGATAAGACCTCCTAGGACTCATTTACAAAAAAGTGCAAAGTCCAAGTAGAATTATATTTAATTCTTACAGAAAAAAAACCATCATACAACTGTACAATTATGGTCAGTTTGGAAAAGCTCTTTCTACTTACCAGATACAGGAACAGCTATCACTCATGGGTATTTACAATCACTAATTATAGATTTATAATCATTATTGCTGAGGCAGAATTTGGAGTTTGGGGTTAAAAGTCAACTTTGAGTTTTGCTTCAGAGGATGCTATGGCCGATCCCAAATCCCTGACCATCTGCAGGACTTTTCTGTCCAAGTACTGCAGCAGTGTTTGGCCTGACCCTTCACTGTGTAATGCATAAAACCAGAAGCCTCACTTTTTTCTTTTTTACCAGGCAGATATGTGGTTTCCAGCTGCCATGGAGATCTGCCACTGCCCACAGAGCGGCTGTCCAACCCCAGGTCTGCACTGCAGGTACTTCATGGCGAGCTGCACACTGTGTTTGCAAAAACAAAAGTAATAAAGAAGCACCAACATCTATTCTTACCCAAGGAAAAGCTGCTTTTTTTGGGGGGGGAATCTCAGGATTCCAAATTTTGCCCTGAAGTCAGCAAATGGTGACACAGCAACTAATTGTCAGACAAGCCATGCTCAGCTACTGAGATTTTTTTGTACTGCACTCTTCTAAGTATTTCATTGGCAAGGAATCGCACAGAAAGAAAATCTGTAAAACACTTCACTTTAAATAAATATTGGGACTGTGGGAGGTTAAGCAAAGGTCAAGTGTTTGGTATATAAAATGTGACCACAAACATAAGAAATTCAATCTTTATTCTCAGAATATTTACAAAATAAATGCTTAACATGTGTTTCAAAAATAAAACATGAACAAGAATTTTAAGTCCACGCAGTATCCGCAATATGGTCCACCTTTTCAAATTTCATGTTGAAGTTCTGGGTTAATTTTACATGTTTATAGAACCATCAGGAAAAAAAGCATAGGTTTCTCCTCTTCAAGTGAATGTTGTCTTCTAAAATTTGGATTACTGACATCTTAATTTATATTCTTTGATATACCAAGTGATCTCCCGCCCGAGAAACTTTATTTGCTATGACCTTATCAGCTTTTTAAGATCAGCCTTAACAAATTACCTTTTATATGGGTAACAATGCAACCACTTATTCAAGATGAAAGATTTTAAAACACAAATTACACATAGAAGTAGTGTAAGAATAGAATTCAAACAAAATGCTCATGTGTAAATACATACCACAAGCTTTGTAATGGTTAAGTGTCATGGTTTAGGTTTTACACAGCTGTGGAGGTATTTAGCAGGTGGAAAACCAGACAACTCATTTAGGGCATGGTTGTAGAGAAGTCTGGCTTCAGAACATTTTAAATTGTGGCCCACACACTACTGAATTTCAATTTCAATCCCATCTGGGTTATAATAGGGCATTAAGTATGGGCTTTCTGTTCAAGATGAGGACCCTCCAAATGATGACACTGGTTTTTGTTGTAAATTACTTTACATAAAGCAAAAAACATTGATAACCAGCATTTCTCCATGCAAGTCTTCCTTTTTACCTTTAAATAAACCTTCTTAACCAGCTCCCAAATAGTTTCAATTTCTGTACAAATTTATTGTTGCTTATATGATCTCTAATTCTTTCAGAGTAGCTTTCTTCTTTCCATATTCCTTTCTTTTTCTTCAAGGCCTTTAGCTCTGCTCGAAGCAGGCTCTTGTGAAGTTTCCAATAGAGGAGGGACTCGTGATGCAGCCCCTCAATTCGTGCTGTTCTGCCGAGCCCGCGGCTCAAGATCTCTTCATTTAAGCACAGACTGCGAAACTGACCCTGTAAAAAGGCACAGTAAATGGGATATTCACTGTTAAAACAGTTTTTTCTCTTTTTTTGGTGTGAACTCCCTCTGAGACACAAGCTTTACTTATGGCTAAAACTATGGCAGAAAGAGTTAAAAGTTAAGATTAATCCCGCTGTTAAAACCTTATACTAATGCACGTCAGTTGTGAGAGAACATTTGATGGACTAAATATTGGGGTAATCAGAACTACACGATACAGCCTGGCACTGTGTGACTGAGAAACACATTCGTGAATCAGGCTGCAAAAATACTGGGCTTGCAATCACATTTACAAATACAGCACTTAAAATTCATATCAAGACAGATAAATTCTAAATAACATCCCTTAAAAGTACTGAGATAACTGAATTGCCGAGGACAGTCAAGCTCAAAACTGCAGATAAAAGCCCGTTTCTGTCACTATATTTACCTTATTCACTAAAACAAGGCACTCAAGCGCCAAGTCCTCCCTTCCCAGGAGCTGGAACCACACCACTTGTCGGGGCTTCACCTCCTGCTGCAGCCAGGCCACACCACCAGGAGCCATCTCCACCCCTGCCAGCTTCACCAGCAGCAAACCCTGTGATCGCCCTGGTTAGAGAGAAAAACATGGTTACTGACTGCAGCAAAAGAAACTTCACGCTCTGCACAGACCCTCAGCTGTTGGTAAGAAATTTATTCCCATGCACTTAATACAAATAATCCATTTTATTTCCCCAAAGCACTGTTTATTCCCAATTAAGCATTTGGTCTCGTCTCTCCTTCAGTAAGAAACTGAATTCCAGATTGCCTTGGTTTATTTTGCATACAAACAGGAAGAACTTTCATTAGCAGTCATTAATATTTTATCTGAAGGGGCAGAAACACCAGGCAAGAAGCACCAGCGCCGCAGGTATCTGCAAAGCAACGTGTGGCTGCATTGAAGGACAGAAAATCTGTCCATAGGAACAGGTCTGTGTATGTGGTGCTGGGATCTTCATCCGAAATGAAAAGTGTAAGCCCAGCAGAATATTTTCCCCAGGAAGGAGATGAGCTACGCAAGCACATGAATGACCTGTGGACAGCTCTTGCTGCCAGAAAAATATAATGACAATGATGCTAATTAATACAAGTAATCAGCAAGCTCTTTTCACAGCTCTCACAGTATTTTATCCCCCAGCTTCCCACTTGTGGAGCACACAAAGACCAGAAAAAAGAAGGCAGAGCCAGAATTGTAACTTGACCCTCCATGCAGACACAACACCGACATCGCTGTGTTCCTCCCCATGCTCTTCACCCTCTTTCACTTACATTTCCTCTGCATTGCCGTGATGAAAGGGATGCTAATTGGAACATGTTCGACTTCCAGGCCCTTGTCAGTTACCTGGTGTAATTTTCCCCGCAACTTCACGTTCTTTTCTACAAACTCCACAGGTATGTCCATAGCACTTGTGAACTTTGTTGTCTATTGATGGAAAGAAGAGCAAGACAAAGATTTTATAAAAAACTGTAAAGCGGTCACAATCACATTAAATCCAACTTCTTCTTAAAATAGTTCGGCAAATTACAGATCTGTTATTAGACAGCACAGGCGAGTGTATATATCTACGTATATATATTTAACAGTAATCAACTACACAAGTCTTTATGTGCCAGTCCTTCCAGACACTTAGGATGTTCTCTGTTTTGCAGGACTTGCAAGGTTTAGAGAAAGACCAGAAACTGCCATTTTTTGAATATTTTTGAATATATTTTTGATATTGAAGTTCATGTGATTCACCATGAAAATTGTGTTTAAGGAGTGCCCTGACCAGGGCTAGAATCAGGGTGAAAGGAAGCCAAAACGTGTTTAAAGATGCTCGCAAAGAAGAGACACACTGAAAACAAAGGCAGAGCAGGAGCACAGAAATGCCACAGCTTTGGTAAGGGAGTGAAAGGAGAGGGACAAAGGCAAGTGCACATCTTTGAAAAGCCCACAAGGAGATTAAATTTGATATCACAGCCGTTGATTAACGGGAGGATTCAAAGGGAGTTACATGAGCACACAGGAAAACAAAGCTTGGCACGCAGCAAAGACTTGGCCAGCAGCACAGGAACAGAGCAGCCGCTGGTTTGGAGTGCAGGGAGAAGAACAGGCACCAGGGATAGTGTGACACCCAAATTTAGGACACCAACTCGCAGAGGTGTCACTGTCAGGAGCCTTTGCATCTAGACAACTGTGACAAGTGCTGATCTGCTCAGGTACAGCTGCTGTCACACACCAGCCCTTGGGGAAATAAAATACCCAAACCACCACGACTGCGCTCAGTGTTTCTCCTGTACGCTATTTACTCAGAAAACCTCCCCGTTCGTGGTCCGCAAGGTCTTCCCTGGGAACGCAGACACTCAGGGCTCTGCAGGAAGAAAGCCTGAAGGTTTTTACAAGTGGAAACTATTCAGATCTGATCTCATTTGCTCTGGGAGCTCCAAAGCTTGGTTAACAGATGCACAAAGCCTTGGGTTAAACAACCAATCACACACAGAATCACAGAATCACAGAACGTTAGGGATTGGAAGGGCCCTCAAAAGATCATCCAGTCCAATCCCCCAATCAACCAAAAACAAAACAGAAAAATAATAGTAATAAAGAATTCTGACAGCGTTTATAATTCAGGCTTTCTGGTAAGATTATAGAGTAAAAATTTCATACAAATGTTCTCCTGTAGCAAACTGCATTTGGAATTGTGCAGAGGGAAGCTCAAAGTAATTGTTATTTTTCAAACAGCTGGCACCACACAGGAGACCAGGTCACTGCCGGCTGCAGAGACCGAGCTTTGGCTGGAGGTAGAGCACTAGTAAGAGCTGTGAATTGATCATTATGTTTAAAAATATTTAAAAAGCAGCTCCGCTCATGGAAGCAGGGAGAAAAGCTGTGAGGAACCCCTCTGTGCACCCCAGGAGGAATGGGGCCCCCGGTATCCGCAGGAGCTGGAGAACAACCTTGTGAATCAGAAACCAAAAAAGGGGCGAGGAAGGCGGCTG
>NW_010182633.1:9472-12712 GCF_000695765.1 Mesitornis unicolor | reverse complement strand
GCGGCACAGACCCTCACCCGCCCCACTACGCCCCTCCGCCATGGCCGCGTAACGCCGGGCCCGCAGCGCCGCCCACCGACCTGGAGCGCCGGGGAGGGGCCGGGAGCGCCGGGAGGCGGGGCCGAAGGAGCTTAGGCCGTGGGGACAGGGAGGCGGGGAAGCGGTAATGGAGGGGGGCTGCGCGATCTTAGGGCTCTGTGATAAGAGGAAAAAAACACCTTGGAACACGGCTGTATTCATCACCCTTGTTTATTCTTTTCCCTTAGTTCAAAGCTGACAAATATCCGTAATTCGTTACCAAAGGGCTCAAACCAACTGTTCCCTTCAGCTGGATAAATGTGCAATGCGCCTGTATGGTCTTTAAAGAAACACATGCATTGTAAAAACATAACCAGACAGTGATATAAAACTGGATTTATGTTTACACAATTCTTCCATTTAAGCCAAATACATAAGGTGACATCAATAATGGTCAGAACTCAGGAGTTCAGGAAAAGCACAGATTATGTTGAGAATTTATAATCCAAGGCAGCAAACCCCATACTTGAATCAAAACACCTCATCTAAGGTTCAAACTAAACTAATTCTTACATTGCTGGCTCCGAGGCAAGTTGGACGAATAAATATGTCATTTTTTTCAAAGCAGTGCAGTTGTTAGTTTATTTACTATGTATGAACATTTTAAGATTAAGTAATAAATACAGAAATAGTGCAAACTCTTGTTTTCAGGAAAAACACAACTTGCATCCAAACAACAAATTGAAAGTGTACTGCTGACTGCTGCAATGTGTACGTTGGGTAAAATGCTAAATAAACAGCATTATCCCATGGTGGGGATTCAGGAGCATCAGACAATATTGCTGCCTGCAAATTCCCATTCTCCGGTGCAGGAGATGCTCTGCTTTCCCACGGGGGACTCACGGAGCTCACCCAGTGACAGAAATCCCTTTCCCATTTTATCAGAAATAATGTGAACACCCTCTCTCTCAGAACAGCGTTTATCATCTGAAACTGCACTGAGAACACTCAGAAGACAACAAAACTGAACAAATAAAGAATTGTTGACATTTGGGACCAGTGTAACAAAGATGAAATGTGGCGGGGGCATTTCGATAAAAGACCTATGGATGCTGCAGTGGACAGCACCAAGGCATGCCAGGCGCAGGACTGGCACTCATTCCTCAGCTATTTCCTCGTGGGAGCACGATCCCATTGTACGCAGCTTGTCGGACCCAAAACTTTGCCCTACACCCCCTCTTTCTGGGCATGGGAGTTACAGAAGTGAATTCTGGAGCACCACTGTTTGCCTCTTCGGGAAGTGTTGGGAAACACCAAGTTGCACTCATGAGTGCAGGTGAGATGACCATCCTGCATGGTTGGTTCCACCATGACACAGCCGTGTCCTGTGGGCACCAAAGGGAGAGCTGCCCAGACCTTGTGACACCCACCCTTGGCTCACCCTCACCCTGGGACCTGTCCCACTTCATATTGATCCTGCTCAGGAACTTAAACCAGGACAAACCTTTACCTACAAAAGTCCAATTTCCGCCATTTTCCTTTTCTTTTCGGAGATAACACTTGTCTGACCCCCCTGGCCTGCTCAGGAGCACACAGCCCCTACAGTCACTCTGGGATCCGTAGCATCACCTGGTACCATTCACCTTCACATCTAATTTTGATTTTGCAATTTCACCTAAAGTACTGATAAGCAATTCTCAACCCATCTTTATTAACAAGTTTCACTGGCATCTTCAGAAACAGTGGAACAAAGCTACAAAGTAAAAGCAAACTTTAAAACATCTGTGAATTTAATTTCCCCAGATTATGCAGATGAGAAGTTTTTCCTCAAAGTCAGGAAAAAAAAAAATCAAAATTTCTAGCTATGGAAGAGATGGGATTTAAGTGGCCCATTATTCCAGAACAGATACAGAACTGCAGTGCCTCACATGTCATTAGTCCAGCAGAGATGATCTGGTTAGGACTGGAAGATGCATCCACCTTCAACTACAAATCTCCAATATATTCTTGTATTCTTTGTTCTTAGCCAGAGGTGAAACTGGAAGACTTTTAGTCTGGGCAGTGAAACCAATGTGCTTTTATTTAGTTTGATCGAGTTTGCTGTACTTGAAACAAACTGCGGGAACGCGCCAGGCTGGACAGAGGATCACAGCAGAGGAGATCCACCAACCGCAGGGGTATCACTGGGAAGGGAGAAGGAAAGGGACAGAGGAATTGGCTTCAGCACTCACAGAAGCACTGGGTCACATTGTCCTCTTCTGGACACCTCACTCCTGGTGTCATACAGACACTTTGTACGCACCCATGGCCCCTCCAGTCACTCACAAGCTGCTATTGAGTCAGTTTTTTTCTGAAACATGCAGTAACAAAAGGTCCACAGCCCCCTCTGGAGCAGCAAGCTGCAGATGCAACGCTTAATGACAAGGTAAGAAACACAGAATAGAAAAGGAAATCACGTACTTTTCAAAGGTATTTTAATAATTTTTCAGTAATGATGTACTGTATACATCCACCAGCACCCAGGTGCCCTCTCTGCAGGCACACAGTGAGCTCGCTGCACACCAAGGCAGTCAGGAGGAAGTCACTGCTGACCGATGCAGTGGCCACGTTTCCACTCCACAGCATCCACACCGACTCTGCAGCAGCTCTACCACAGGACTGAGCTCGTTTGATTTATGCGACGGCAAACTGTACACCAGCTCCCTGGGAATCTGGCAAGCCTGTCCTCAACATATCACTTTCAAAGGCACTGATCATCATCTCTTACCCCTAGCTGAGAATAGGCAGATTTTTACCACCGATTTCAAATTTTAGTGACATAGAGGAATGAATACGATCAATTAATTCCCTCTAACAACGGCTCCCAAAGGCCTGCATGCCCTCTCCTTTTAAAACCTGTCTTTGTGCACAGCTGCTGCACTCTCCAGTTTATATCTTCAGGACTCAAGGCTTACAGTATTGTGCGTTACTCTCTAGTCCTACCTTACAGCAATTTTTTGTCAAGAAAGTACCTTGAATGTAAATCAAAATGCTTTGAAACAGCATAAATAAATTAAACAAATGTAATTTGTTTATAAAAATATTTTCTTATAAATCTTTAAAGCTTATAAAAGCCAGAAAATACATTTAAAAGAATCTCTGAAACATTTCATCTTTTGAGGCATGGTTACAGTTCAGAAAGTGAAAAGAAACAAAGCCCACGGACACTTCATGTTTCTCTTC
>NW_010182633.1:633-9441 GCF_000695765.1 Mesitornis unicolor | reverse complement strand
GCCGCAGTACAACAAAATTAACCTGCAAGTCCAAATGCCTCCGACATCCTTCCCCGGTCATCTCCCCATGTCAGATCTTTCTGTTTGAAAGTAAAGAGCTGGAACTGAGCTGGCAATGCTGCTGCTTAGACAGACATGTCACAGTTAGCTTTTCCACAGTTACTACATGGAAATTCGGATGCCGGTTATACCAGCACCCATGACTCTGAAGCTAGAGCTTGGGGATGTGTATGTAGCACTTACTGACATTTTTTAATAATTACTTTCTGAACTTACATTTTCATATTGGGAGGGCAAGTGGCATCACATACAAACATACCACCGTCTCAGCCACCCAGTTTTTTCAATTATGTGGCATTTAAAAATACCTATATTCCTCTTTATTGATTAAGGGATATGTCTCTGTAATAAAACTAAAATGACTTTGCTAGTCTGTGCAGTATTTAAGCTGCATCAATTGGTCCTCTTGCACTTCCAGGAAGACTGTCCTTCATCCTGCAGCTTCTTAAATTTTGGCCCAAGTAGGAACCACCAGCCAAATCCCAGAATGACACAGATGATGGATTCCATGTAGTAACCATCCAAGGTGGTAACACAGGAACCACCAGCTTTGGTGCAGAGCTGAAACACAGAAGCGGGAGTTGATGCACTGGATATTCTCTAGTAGATACAGAATCACAGACTTTCTAAAAGTAGGCATTATACACTCACTGGTTTTTATTTGCTCTTGGTTATGACTAAATATATTTGTTTATTCTTTCTTGTTTCTTATGGAGTTATGAAGAGAGGCTTTTGCACTTACCATTGGTATGAAAAGTAACAAAAATATTATAAACTTCTGGAAATTGGAGCAGATTGGCTCAAGGGGCAAACCCAGAACACAGAAACTGGCTGGCTGCCTCACACTGGCCTGGAGCTACAGTCACTGTTCACTGAAGAAAGGTTTCATTTTTGCTAGCCATCCAACTGCTTCTTTAGAAATTATACCCTTGCACCTCATCACACTGAATCCGCAAATGAGCGGTAACAAAATGCTGTGTGTTTCTGGGAAAAACATGCCCAGAATGTTTTCTACTTGTAGAACTGGAAGACAAAAACTCCAGCATTTAAAGGGTATCACACACAATCATTTCTGCTATTGTTTAGCTTTCAACACTGCTCTAATCCCCAGATAAATCAGCCCTCTGAGCTGAAGATCTGCCAGCATTTTCATTATTCTGAGACATGTCAAGATGGGATGAGGAATAAGAAGGGAGTGGTGGTGGTGGCAGCACATCACCAACTTAGAGGATGCGAACAAAGATTAGAGGAGTGAGATGAAGGAGGAAAGACTTAAGCTCAGTAGAGGCCCAGGCACAAGGAACCTCCTAAGTGGCAAGCAAATGAGAGCCAGGCAGAAAAAACACACGCTGCAGCAGCAGTTTCCCCTCTGCGTCCAGTAAAAACTGCAACTCCAGTTCAAACACGTCTTGTTTGACTCCTAGAACGCTTTGTCTATTTAGAGAACCTCTACATCCCAAAGTGTCTGGCAGCCAAGAGTGAAATAAATCTGAATGATGAGTAAGGGAAAATGAAAAACCTAACAAAAACCCCCCAAACATTTCCATGCTTCCTAACAGTTGCATTGAAATTTCCCATTTGCTGACAGGAAGTGGATTTGAGACCTTGCTTTCCAGGCAGTTTTGTGCCCCGTTGTTTGATCCGTGTACAGCAGCACAGCATGCTCTTTGTTCTCCACCACAGGGCTCCTCAGCACTGGGCAGGCAGCCAGCGGCACTGCTCAGTTTCATGTGGAGAGGGAAGATCAAAGATAGAGCAAAGTAACATCACGGAAGAAGATATCAGGGTATCCATATAGGAAACCTCCAGGAAGACCGAAGGAACAGAAACCTACCACAAAACTTAGGAGACCTGGGGGACAGAGAGCCTGCCAAGAACACAGCATTTAATTACACATTAATTGCTCTGAACTTAGCAAGGTTTACTCTTAAAAAACTAACTACAGACTCCTTACACCACAGAGAGCGTGGCACCAATCCAGTGCTTCTACCACCAGCTTTTCATCCCAACCCAGAAAGAAACGGACAACTGCTCTGCAACTGCAAATCTTTGGTAAAGATGTTAGTTAAGACCGTACAGATAAAAACAGACTTAATTTTATTAGACAGGAAAACCGGCTCAATTAGTAGGAGATTTTTAAAGATAAGATATACACTGTGAAAATGTACCGGAAGCCATTGCATCAAGAAATAACTGAACAGAAACTCCAAAACTTACCTCTGCAGCAACTGTGGATCCACAGGTCTGCTCCTGGGCCCCTGCACCCTCTTTCACTGTGAGCGGGCCCACAAGCCAGAGCGCAACGGTGGAAGGCCAATTCCCTCCCAGATTCGAGACTGTATTTAGGAGCGTCATGTAGGTCCCTCCGATCAGCGGATCACTGACTTTGGCATTGAATGCCATTATTGCAACGTACATGCTATACAGCGTGATCTGGAAAAGAGGTAAGAAAACCCACAGGACAGTAGGGACAACTAAAACAGACAGACAGTAACAACTAAAAACCCTAACACAGAAACTGTTCAAAGAGATTACTCAAAACTATGAATGTTGACCAAAAAATAATCCCAACAGCTTGAAATTGCACAAGAGATAAATGACTTCTGCAGGCTATCTCTCCACTGATACCAAGAAGCAGTATTGCTGAAATGGACCCAGCCTCACATACACTGGCATGACTCATGTTATAAAACTGCACTAAGATAAGGCCAGCTAAAAGAGCATATTAAAAAAAAAAAAAAATCACAATTTTGCATTTAAAAACAACCCTCACATGCGTTTTGGTTCTGATCTAAAGCCCAGTTCGCATTAGATGTTTGTTCTGGCATGTTTGCCTTTGGATCAGATCCATTATGGCACTCCTTCAAAATAATGTATTTTTTCTAGGACCAGGATCACATAACTTTTTGGATCTACATAATAAGCACAATCACCATGCCAATGAAACCTGGTCAGAATGCTAGGATTTCTACAACTCCACTGGGCTTTTGAGCTTTTGTTTGGGGAAAAAAAAGTCTGGGAAACTAAGAGAAACTAAGAGTAACTTCATAGAAGATGTCCAACAGAGTACATGGAAGAGGGAGAAATAATATTGGCAAAAGTATCAAAAGTAAATATTGTCATATAGCACAACATGTCAGACTTAGAGGAATTCCAGTGTAACTGAGGACAAAAGCAGATAAGGGCATTTATCGTCCTCTTGTTGACTGATATGAAACCCCCTCCCCTTCCCACACACAGCGTATGTTACCTGATGTAAAGCATAACTCAACAGTACTACAACGTAGTAGTAGACAGGAAATCCTCCTTCATGTTTTACTTTAGGAGTCCACCATACTAAGAAAGCAAATTCCAGACCAAGGAGTAATCTGGAAGAATAAGAAAGAGAATTTATAATTCAAGTAATTCTCTCCATGTGTTTCCCTGATACAAAGCAGCATTTTATGAATCAGATATTAAATATGTGACAAACACTGAAATTGTAAACATTTTATACCTAAACAATTGTGTCTTCCACATAAACATAATTCACTGCCAGAACTCCTATACTAGCTTTCCCCCTTACCTCGTCACACAAATTTATTTTTGTAGAAAGCAACACATAAGATACCTAACCAAATTCAGCTGGAGCAAAATCTACTCTTCCCTTTCTTTGCTGTTGTTTTGTTTTGTTGTTGTTGTTTTTTGGTTTGGTTTGGTTTTTTGGGGTTTTTTGTTGTTGGTTGGGGTTTTTTTTGTGAAAACATACATAGCTGCATAAGAACACATTAAAGTAATGTTACAGACATGTTGCATGATTTACTGAATAACAGCATTGGTTAATTTGCTGGATTAATTGGATTTAGAATTCCATAAGCAAACCCCTCCATAAAATACTTAACACAAAAATTAAATGTCTCCTTGTCTGTATCAGCCCAATCCAGCTGCTTTTACACTCAGTTACCTCAGTAAAGCACCCATCCAGCAGATGCACCAAAGGACTTGTCAGTGCGTTCTGCCTCTTCCATTGGGAAGCACAGGGGATTTTACAGACACAGTCCCAGATCAAGTCAGAGCGATCCATGAATAAGGAACTGGAGCAGGGAGTACTGCTTGAATGCTGCTATATATGCAACTTAATAACACCTCATATTCCACTTCCTCATATGTGTTACTACATGAGCTGTCTTCAAGGCACAAGACAGAGTTCAACTTACTATGGGAATTCTGACGTACTTTCTTGTATCCTAAAGTTCAAAATCTACACAAGAAATCCCATACTTGATCTGAATATACAAACTTGTTTGTTTTTACCTAAAGGGCATAGCTTTGTAAAATGTGTTGAGTGGCTGGGGTCCTGCTGTGTATTTGCTGATAATCAGAGGCAGTATTATCTGCAAAGGAACCATTGGAACTGCCAGCAGAGCCAAGTGCTCTTTTGGGACTCCCTCTTCCACCAATTTGAGTCCCGTTACAGCATCTGCTGCTGAAAATCCAACCTGCAATAGAAGTTAGACAAAATAAACTGAGGAAAGCAGTGATAGAAGTTCAGTTTACTCAGTTTTAAGTAAATAAAGAAATATGATAGAGTACAATTCATTTTTGTGTCTCATTTGATTTCCAAATCTGTTCTGAAACATGTTCTACACTTGCATACTCTTGTCATCAGTGCCAAAATGATACTGAGAACATTAAACAATGCAATGATATTCATGCCTGTGCCTTAATTGCTGTTGGTATCCATGATGGCCAACAAGAAGCTGTAGAAACCTAGTTTGTACAGAGTTACACATTTTGGGTACAGTATTTAAGTTAAAAGAAACGTTTTCTGTCCTTTTAACTGCAAACTACATAAATAATCTGTTTAAAAAGGTATAAAAACAGATTAATACTAGATTGCAGTCAAACTTCTCTTTAATGCTTGTGTAAACACACAAGCTCAAACAAATGTTTGCTGTTGTACAGCCCAGCTTAGCACAATGATATAAGCGATCTGTTTTCAAATTTACTGTGACTATTTGGAACTCTGATGACAACCTCTAGCAAAACTAAGAGATAAGTTACACCACAGAGACTAAGCAACCCTTCAGACATTCCTATCATCCGCATCTAACAACTCATGTGTTTACTTACTTTTGCTGTGAGAATCAAGAGACAGAAAGTAAGAACTGCCGGCATCTTGATTATTGAGAATAGCAGCCTGTAAGTATCAGTGATGCCTTTTGTTTCTTCTTTTGTTGGTGTTAGTTCCTTGTTTTCCTTTTTCAAGAGAGCAACGAGTGTAGTGGTAATTAAAAAGACAGCTCCCCAGAAAAACAGGAAATCTAGAGGGAAAAAAATTAAATAAAATATTTCTAGCAGCCACCATCAACGCTTCATTAACAAGTCACTGAGTATCTAAAATGCAGTTATTCTGCAACTGTATAAACCTAATAATAAAAATTTAATAAAGCCATCACTCACTGACCCTCCTAAAAACAAACAACAACAACAAACCACAAACAGAGCTACATACAGTAAATGAGACAGCTCTTCTCTGCCCCTCGCTCTACAACCAAGTTTGCTCGAGATCCGAGACAGAATAGCAGCAAGCAAACCAGGTCACTTCCCTGGTGTTCTGAGTAATTTTACCACAACGAGCATGTTGGAGGAGAAACAGAAATAAAAGTGAAAATGTTAAAGAATTGCACATACAATCACCAAAAGCTGAACAAGGAGGAAAAAAACACATTCAATAGTTAGAAGACAGGAAAAAACTTCATAGGAAGAAGTCATTCACTACTCTTCAGCCGATTTACTGTGTAGACATGTAACTACTCTGTGTTTCAGTTCTGCACTCCCTGTGTAACACCTAGCTACCATCTGAAGGGAACAAAGATTTATGAGTTTAAAGATGTCCTGACAAAAGTTCTTACACAGTAAAGAGTCACTCAAATATGTCTGTTTTAAGTATACTTGCTAACTCTTAAGTGCTCTATTTTAAGCAGATATTATATTTGTTAAATTGCAGATCTGAAGGCAGCAATAATAAAAACACAGCAATATTTTATAGCAAGTGCTTTTTGAATTAGTGAATGGATTAATCTAAGATAATCCTATCCTCTACCTTTTATGAAAGGGGGAAGAAAGAACTCAGTAACACACAGAGGGTAAGACAGAAGCAGCCTCTTATCTTCCTGGTCACGAGCAACTCTAGAAGCCTCACAGTGACTTGAGAGTAAGCAGCAAGGGCTTGTGAAAGGGCAAAGGTTCACACAATTACTGGCTGCTTTTTATGCCCAGGAAGAGAAGAAGCACAATGAGCATGGAAGAAAATACAGAAAGATAACTTTAGCTATATCCCATAATTATCAGTATAAAAGGAAAAGGCATTTCAAACTTTCTCATGCTTCCACGTCAGTTACTTATCCCTTTTCTAAAGAAAAGAGACTCTCGTAACAAATGCTGTCAGATTGATTGCTCTCTCCTTTGTTGAAAAAAGGGTACTTTGAACATATATTTTAAAGTAAAAGACGGGTTTTCGGAAAGTCATGCTAATCACAGCTACTGTGTACAAACTACATGCTGAGTGGTACTCTAATAATAGCACTAAGCATCATCACCGCAGTGAGAGACCTGCAGTGTGAGGATGGGAATGGAAATAGCTTTGAGCATCATCGCATGAATATTCCTGATCAGGTCAGCCCTGTCAGGTGCAATACGGCAATGGCTGGATTAGTAAAAAAACCCCAAATATCTACAATAGTCCAGATAAAAGTCTTAAGTTTTCATAGCTGTAGGCAGTTTACACAAAAATAATGTACACTTCCTTTCAAATAGAGTAAAGACCACTAACAGGCTACATGCAAAAGAACTTTAAAATTATAGTTTACACAAGGAATTTTTAGCGCAAATCTTCTCATGTCACCACTGCTGCCTGCCCCATCCCTATTTTGTCTCTGCCTCTACATCATTACTACTAGAATAAACCATGGTGTTGGGGAAAAGCAAACTTTTGAACTAGATCAGTAACAGCCCAGGCTGGAAAATAACCATCAGGGAGGTGTGCGGGGGGAACAGGTGCCTCATCACAACAGCTCTGAGTAATTCCACAGCCACACATCTCCTCCCAGGAAAAAGGGTGCTCCTCAGTCATGGGCCCAGACGAGTTTGGGTTGCCTTGAAGGGGCACCTTCTTCCTCCACTCCTGCTTTTCCTCTCCTCCTTCACGTTGGGACAGGCACTCCTGTGACTGTGTGGCAAACAACTAATGCTGCTGCTTCTCAAGAACCTGAAGTTGACTTGGGATCACAAAGTTCATGACTCGTTCCTTCCCCCGCATCAGCACAGCCTACAACAAAAGCATTCAGGGAGCTGAGCTGGCAGACAGCCGTACACCTGTGCAAACTGGGACGTTCACTGCTGCTTTAACTGCCTGAACAGGCTCATCCTGAGCCCATTACAACAGCATAGGCACTCTTCATGTTTCAGCGGGCTGTTTTACAGTATTGCTCCTCTACAGCTGCTTCAGGAGAAACGTGGACATAGCAAATTATGGCACAGTGTCACATGAACAAGGGAACATATATTTCTTGCAGCCAGTTTTCCCACACAAAAAAACATATCCTGCAACTATAGTGCCAGAGCAATTTGCTTTTCTTACTCCACCCAGGTTAGTACTCCAGGACAAGTTAAACAGGTTGTGTTGGTGTTTTTTTGTTTTTTGGGATTTAATTCCTCCCTCCCCCCATCCCAAACCAGCACTCTTGTAATAGTAACAAATCCATTTATACCAACAGTACTAAGAAACAACAAAAAATCTGGGCAGTGGAGGTAAGCACAGACAAACCAAGCTCTCTCAGCTGCACTAGTGATACGCAAGTTGCATCAGCAGTAGAAGACATCAGTTTGCCGCTGGAGGAAGAGGGAAGAAACATGCCACCACTGATCAACTACACAGGCAGGGAAAACACAGGAAAGCAATAAAGGAAAACAGGGCTACTTTGAGGACTACTCTCTGCTTGCAGATATAGGTCTATCAACAGGAAAGAAAGAGGAAGCAAGTAGTTAGCAAATGTGATATCTGCATAGACAAAGCAAGTATGGCTGTCTCGGAAACTGATATCCTGATTTATCAGTGAGATAGGTACAGGACAGAAAGTGAAAACTAGCCTTTAAACTGCAATTCAACTCAGTTTTGGCATACCTTTTCTCCTACACAATACAGGTAGATCAATGTAATAAAGGGAAAACTAAACCCATGAGAATTTACTTTTCATTGCTAGCCATGGCTACTCTGAGACTGCATCCAGAAGCAGTGCCAGCTTTTCCTGTCCTCCCATAAGCTGAGCTGGCTAAACTCAACTATGCAACTAAAACATGTGCATTTTAGAGCATCATCTAGGTAACACACCTGACATCAACTACTTCTAAAACCTTTGTTAAAAAAAAACCAACCAAAACCAAACAACCCAAAAAACACCAAACAGAAGACATGACATCCCTATACAAGCAGCTAGTTATGGTTGGACTACCAGACTCTATTTAATTCATTAAAGAGAAAAAAAAACCCCTTTAATTTATTAAAATAAGGTCTTTATTCAGAAATTGGCCACATGGCCAACCCTGAACACTTGCCATTTCTATTTCTGTGAACAATACCATCTTGGAAGAGTCTTTTTTTTTTTTTTAAATTCCCTTTTCCTTCCTCCCAGAAGACATTCTTAAAAGGGTTCCTTAAAATGAGGCAAAGGTTTTTTTAAAACAATCTATTCCATAATCATTAAACTG
>NW_010182633.1:0-602 GCF_000695765.1 Mesitornis unicolor | reverse complement strand
AATATTTGATACTGAAATTTATCTGGGGGGGGGGGGGGGAATTTACTCCAAAGTGCTTAGAGGTCAATCAAGATGATGACAAGGCAGCTTTCCCATATCCTTTAGCGCAGAAATGCCTGGAAGTCCACTCCACATAGCAGTGGGCTCTGCCAGCCTCCCAGCAGGCTGTGCTTTCTCACAGGTAGACAACAAAACAAACCTGCTTGGTTCACAGTCCCAAAATACCACTCGCTCTGAACGGAGCTTTGGTTCAGGCTCAGATCATGCCCATCCCAGCATCGGCACACGCAGGCAGGCAGTACCTGAGAGGGTAACAATCCCTTGGGGCTGAGGCTGGAACCGCAGGTACTTGTTGCAGAAGGAGGCCGACTCGAGGGCCAGGAAGAGGACATTGCCCAGGAAGTAGCCAGCTGTCTGGCCCACGGAGTTGCAGGTAGACGCATAGCCCACATTCTTTCTGGACAACATGGTCAGGGCCCAGCCATCCACCGCAATGTCCTGCGTCGCTGCCAGGAACTCGAAGAGGAAGAAAGTCACGGTGAGGGCCACCACATCGGGGCCCCGGCCCTCCCCATCGCCCAGCAGCATATCCACTTGGGTGG
>NW_010182632.1:0-498 GCF_000695765.1 Mesitornis unicolor | reverse complement strand
TTCCTCATGCAAATGGTGGAGGAGCCGACTCCTCCGCTGAGCAGGCTGCAGCCTGCGGGAGCTGCTGCCATGGGGGCACATTGGCAGAGCAGCAGCAGCTGACAGCCGTGCCATGGTTCCTTCAGGCAGGAGCTGGCTGTGCTCTAAGGTTCTGGGCTTCCCCTTTGTCACCTTGCCACTTCACAGCGAACTCCATTAAGTTCAATGAGGATTTTATAACCCACATTTTGGTCAAAACAAATACACTGTTCCCTCAGCTGTTTTTACAGTTAGTACTTGGCATTTTTCACTCGAGTCATTTGTTGTCATGGTTTGCTGTGCCATTCAGTCTTCCTTGGATGTGCATGTGGAAGATAGCCATGCTTCGGTATACTTTAATAAGAAGGTTTTGTTAGTTATTACCTTGCTGAAAGGATAACCTTTTAAAACCAAGACTGATCCTGCCCATTTTAACGTGCCAGGGAATTGCATTAACTTGTGTTTCCCTGCAAAGGTAGC
>NW_010182631.1:479-700 GCF_000695765.1 Mesitornis unicolor | reverse complement strand
AGAAGATGAAAGAGGTTTAAGACAAAGATGGAGGACAAAGATGGCGGAAGTTTGAGACCCAGCCCGAGGCGGCGGCCATGACGGTTGGGGGGCGGGGCCTGCTGACCTCCTCAAAGGCTTCTAGGCCCAGAAGAAGATGGAAGAGGTTTAAGACAAAGATGGAGGACAAAAATGGCGGACAAAGATAGAGGAAGTTTGAGACTCAGCCCGAGGCGGGGGCC
>NW_010182631.1:0-382 GCF_000695765.1 Mesitornis unicolor | reverse complement strand
CTCCCGAGGGGGTGGCCATGCCGGTTGGGGGGCGGGGCCTGCTGACCTCAAACGCCTCTAGGTCCAGGGGAAGATGAAAGAGATTTAAGACAAAGATGGCGGACAAAGATGGAGGAAGTTTAAGACTTAGCCCAAGGCGGCGGCCATGATAGTTGGGGGGCGGGGCCTGCTGACCTTCTCGAAGGGCTCCTTGCCCAGGCAGTCGTTCCAGCTGCGCAGGAAGTCCCCGGGGAAGCGGTCCTTGCTGAACACCCCCAGGCGGCGCCCGCCCCGGCTGCTGCGCAAGGCTTCCAACATCTTCTCAAAGTTGCCCCGGTTGCTCTCGTTCTGGAGGGGGGAGGAGAAAAACAGGGGGTGAGGTGGGAAATTTGGGGGAGAAATA
>NW_010182630.1:0-2076 GCF_000695765.1 Mesitornis unicolor | reverse complement strand
AAAGGAACTTTTTCAGCTTCATTGGGTTTTTGTGTTTTTTTCCATTGATTTTGAACTTTTTTCAGCTTTTTAAGGGGTTTCTGCCTATTTTTCTTGCTTTGCCATAATTTTGTGGCAATCTAAGTGTTTCTTAATATATCTGCTGCTTTTCTACTTTAGCTAGTTAAGAAAGGAAGCTTTTCACCTTTTTTTGCTTTACTGGCTTATTTTCTCTTTTTTTGCCACCTTTACTGGCAGTTTAGGTGTTTAAAAACATAAGTGCTGAGATTTGTGTTTTTCTCCTGATTTGGCACTTTTTCCGCCTTTTAGGCGTTTAAGCCTATTATTCTTCCTTTTCCGTCATTTTTGGGACAATTTAAGACTTTCCTGACGTATCTTCTCTTTTCCGACTTAATCACTTTAAAGAAAAGAGTTTTTCAACTTTTTTGACTTTTCTGGCTGATATTGGTGGTTTTGCTACATATCCTGGCAATTTAGGAGTTTCTAGGCATAACGTCTAAATAGCTGAAAAAGTTCAAAAAAGGAGAAAAACACAAAACTCAGCACTTATGCCTATAAACTCCTAAATTGACAATATAGGTTCCAAAAACTCCAGTATAATCCAGGAAAACCAATGAAGCTTTAAAAGTTCCTTTATTAAGGTGCAGCAGAATTGTCAAGAAACTTACATATAGGAAGAATGACGGAAAAGAAAGAATAGTACTACTAAACGCCTAAAAAGCTGTAAAAGTTCAAAAATTCAAAAGAAGAAGAAAAACTAAAGCACAGCACTTAAATTGCCACAAAATGACGGAAAAGCAAGAATATTAGGCTTAAACGCCTGAAACGCGGAAAAACGAGTAAAACACAAAAGTCAGCACTTTTGCCTACAAACACCTAAATTGCATTATAGGTAGCAAAAACTCCAACATAAGGCAGAAAAGCCAAAAAAGCTTGAGAGGTTTCCTTTACAATGTCCTAAATTCAAAAATTACAGGCATGTCAAGAAACTCTTAAATTGCCCCCAAAATGATGGAAAAGCTAGAATAACCCAATTAGCAGCTGAAATACCAAAAAAGCTCAAAAAGAGCCAAATCAGGAGATAAAAACACCAAACTCAGCACTTATGCCTACAAAAGCCTAAATTGCCAAGACAGGTAGCAAAAAACCCAAAAGAAGCCAAAACATGCAAAAAAGTGAAAAAGATCCTTTCTTAATTTGCTAAAGTAGAAAAGCAGCAGATATATTAAGAAACTCTTAAATTGACACAAAATGACGGCAAAGCAAGAATAATAGGCAGAAACCCCTAAAAAAGCTGAAAAAAGTTCAAAATCAGGAGAAAAAAACCACAAAACTCAGCACGTATGCCTAGAAACAAAGAAGGAGATATGGCAAGAAACTGTTGAATTGTATCAAAAATGATGGAAAAGCAAGAATAACAGGCTGAAATGAAAGACCTGAAAAAGTTTACAATAAGGAGAAAAACACAAAACTCAGGACTTATGTTTAGAAACTCTTAAATTGCCAGTATATGTACCAAAATCGCCAGAGTCAACCTGAAAAGCCAAGGATGGTGAAAAAGTTTTTTTTCTAAGGTGCTAAAGTCGAAATTCAGAAGATATGTCAACAAATTCTCAAATTGCCACAAAAAGATGGAAAAGCAAAAATAATTGACAGAAACGCCTAAAAAGCTGAAAAAAGGTGAAAAACACAACACTCAGCACTTACGCCTAGAAACTCCTAAATTACCAGTATATTTGGCAAAATCTCCGATATATGTGACAAAGTCACCATAAATCACAGAAAAGCAAATAAAGCTGACAAAGTTCCTTTTTTAAAGGTACTGAAGTCGAAAATAAGAAGATATGTCAAGAAACACTTAAATTGCCACAAAAGCAAGAATTACCAGCTGAAATGGTAAAAAAGCTCCAAAAGTGCCAAATCAGGAGAAAAACACCAAACTCAGCAATTATACCTACAAAAGCCTAAATTGCCAGTATAAGAAGCAAAAAACCCAATATAAGCCAGAAAAGGCAGAAAAGGAATACAAGTTCCTTTTATAATTAGCTAAAGTAGAAAAGCAGCAGATATGTCAAG
>NW_010182629.1:0-2854 GCF_000695765.1 Mesitornis unicolor | reverse complement strand
ATAAATGAAATATACAGAAAATAAAGAAAAAGTAAAGAAAAATAAAGAAATGAAAACTAAAAGCAGGGAAAAACAACACCCAGATGTCCGGGGGAAATGCTCGTGAGGATCTGTGAAAGGGAACCGTACGTCGGTGACGGGCTGCAATCTGTTTTTGTGAGGACAGGCCCTGCATCGTGGCTGATCAAAGGAGTGCTTTTATCTCTTGAGCTATGTTAAAATAAGCCAGCGACGTAGAAGGAGTGAAAAACCTTTGATCTTAGCTCCACCTTCTCTTCAATAGGTCAGCACAACCAGGTGAATCTCTTCACGCTTTCTACATCCCATGCAAAATTCACTTCATATTTACCCAGAAACGAAAGGCAATTACTTTTTGGCCAACCCAATAGATTGAAGAGGTTGACTTTGATTTGCAGAGGCCACAATTTCAGTTATACCAGCAGGAAATGTCCCTTCTCCTTCTCTCCGCTGATGCTATCCTGTACATTTGGAAACAATTTGTATTAAAAAAGGGCCCTGATATCTCAAGTTAGAGAGAACAGACCAGCAGACTTTGCTGTTTTAGGTTAATGTCATGTTAATTTTGACTCAAAACTTTCAATATCAACTTCAGTGTATTACTGCCTGAGCAAAACACCTGGAAAGTATTAAGAATTACTTATTAATATAAATTGAATAGACAGATCACTCAGGCGTGTGCTGAGAATTGGTTTGAATTGAATGGGATACGTAAGAGACTTAAAAAAATTAAAAAGTAAAGTTCAATGAAGTGTAAAATAGTCTTTATAATGTAGAACTACAGAGAGCAGAATCCTCTGCCAAGTTATATCTTCATTAGCTGATTAATATCTTTCTAGAATAAGAAAGCTTTGTGGTTTCCCATAATACGAAGTCATTAAAAAATGTGTTTATAAGCTATGGAAAATAAATTTTATAACTAAATACTGTATTTTGTATGATGGTGTATTCTGAATATCAACTCATTTGCTATAATTTTTGAAAATTCAAGTGTTTCCAGTGTAGACCTCCATGTAATTTGCGAGGAATAAAATACCACATCAAGTTTTTCACTTTGCAATGTCCCTGGATATGGTATAAATCAGAATTTGGCTTGTGAAAGGGACAGCTCTGCCTTGGATTCAACACAGACACAGGGTGCAGGCTGGTATATTCTGATGAGATTTCAAATCTTATGTGAGGAAAAGGGGGATATTTGGTGATATTGAAAAAGAAATGATGTCTCTACTTCTCATTTTTTAAGTAATATTGCATACTGTCAGTAGTATGAAATGAAAAAACTACTTATTTCTTACTAACTACAACAGAGGGGCAGAACATGGCCACTTAAAAAATCAGTAGTCCTATTCACTGAGTTGGGACTGAGATTTCAAATCTTATGTGAGGAAAAGGGGGATATTTGGTGATATTGAAAAAGAAATGATGTCTCTACTTCTCATTTTTTAAATAATATTGCATACTGTCAGTAGTATGAAATGAAAAATCTACTTATTTCTTACTAACTACAACGGAGGGGCAGAACATGGCCACTTAAATATAAAATCAGTAGTCCTATTCACTGGGTTGGGACTGTGTGAGAAAATAAATACCACCGTGAAAAAGGAAAATCATTCATCATCTGACCCCGGGAGCCATTCACTATTAAATTTCATGCCTTATCCTAAATTAAGAAAGAGTTGGAAATGTTTTGGTCAAAAGACTGTGTAAGAAAAGTGCTATCAGGCAGAGGAGCCACCCAGCCTTGCCAGAGCGTGCCTTTTGCTGTGTTTTATTTTAATTTTGCTGTGTTTTATTTTAATTTTGCTGTATTTTATTTTAATTTTGCTGTATTTTATTTATTTTAATTTTGCTGTATTTTCCCTCTCCTGGGAAGCAGTGCTACAAAAATTACTGGTAACAGAGAATGACAGGACTAAGTGCTGTAAGAAAACATAACCATTTTGCCTAAACCAAATAGTGTTATAATAGTCTAAAATAATATTAATTCTTAATTTTTCTGAGTAATTGTATCAGTCCTTGCTTCTTCAGGACAGAATACCTATTCTTCATTGAAATATCTTTTAAAAATCATTAAATCCTACAGTTTGAGAATGGAAACTTGTATATAAGGGAATTAACCACACTGGTCAAATGTACTATCTAAATATTTATCTAAGCAATAATCCTATTATATGGTGTCAGTAGGTTTGTTTAATTATGTTCTAAACCAAGCTCATTACTACTAATACTTTTTAACCAGATTTTTTAGAACTCCGCGGGATTGTACAACCGATCCATTCTTTCATTAAATATATGTTGTTTATAATATCACTTTCTGAAGTAATTTGCTACTCACGAGAGGTAAGGTCAGTAGATACTTTGAGAAGCAACCCGTGCGGTGTCTCAGACCATTTTTTCGCCAAACAAACATTTCTAGCACCTTACATTCTGTTCTTTAAAAAGTATCAAAGAGGGTGAGCCACTAAGCCAAATTCCCCTCGGGATTTGAGAATGTGACTCTGTAATCTGGGGTAAAGAGGCATTAACGAAGTCAGTCCCAGTATTTTGCTTTTTCCATGTTCCCCACTACTCCTTGCTGTGGCCGTCCTCGCACAAGCAGAAATATCATTGCCTTTAACAGGGAGTTCAATTCAAACAACTCTAAGATTTTAGAATTCAATTTATACTAAAAAATTATGAAGATTTGTAGAACGGTGCTCATTTATTTTTGTTTACTAATATACTTTAAGAGCTGTGAAGAAAACCCCATTGGTATGGTGGCTGAGCAATGTTTTATAGTAGGGGATGCCTGGGTAGGGACCAAGGGGAGGTTTTCAGGCAGCTGGGCTTTACTACT
>NW_010182628.1:7081-8726 GCF_000695765.1 Mesitornis unicolor | reverse complement strand
AAAAAAAGCAGAGGGTCTCTTCCTATGCCTCCCAAATTTATGCCCCGCAAACAAGGTGTTTGCTTTGGGACAGGTAAGGGGGGTATGGGTCTCCACCCCCTGTGAGGGACCTTAAAGTGACATCCGCATGTTGATACAGCTCCCTTGGTGCCTCCAGGTGAGACCTGGGCTGAGACCCAGCAACTCGTGTCATGCAATGCTGGGCAGTGGGGAAAGGAGGGAATAAGGCTGGCAGGGCTTGTTGTGCCCAGTGCCTGCAGCCTCTTGTGGGTACCCAGGGCAGATGGGGCAGCTTTGCCCTCCCAGAGGGAGGGCTGGGGCAAGGGAGGATCCACCTGACATTTTTGTCTCTGTGCTGGCAGCCGCGTTGCCATGCCGGAACTGCCGTTGTCATGCCGGTACTGCCGTTGCCATGCCAGTAAAGCTGTTGCCACGCTACGCTGAGGGTATTGGAAGAGGATGTCAGGTTGACTTGAGGATGAGGGGAGGGGATGGAGCTGGGATGATGCTCTGGTCTCCAAATCCCACCTTGCTGCCAGCCCAGGGACCTGCTGGGCACGGGCAGCTCAGAGGGGACCAGTGGCAGAGGTATCACTGCCTGTGGGAGCTGGTGTGAGGGGTGGCAGTCCCCAGGGCTGGGTCCTGTCAGGTCACTGGCCTTGCAGCACTCCCCCAGCATTGCTCAGGATGCTGGGGAATGACCTGACAGCAGCCTGGCGTGTCCATGGGGGTATTTTAGCAACTGGATTTATAAAATCATCAAACAAAGAAGCCAGGATTATTTGACAAGCCCTGTTGAGCATGCAGGCATGAAATCACATTGGGATACAGCTCCTTTCTTAATTTCCTTTCCTGCATCATCCTGTACTGTGGTCCTGCTCTTGTAGCCTGTAGATGCTTGATTGATGGGGCTCATACACAGCCTCATCCCCACTCCCTGACCGTATCACACACAGTTCAATTCTGCACCATTAAAGTGAGCCAAAGACCCTTGAAGCACTCCTGGCTGGAAGTTTTGGGGGCTTTCTGGGTTAGAAATGATGCTCCCCTTGTAGACATCCTCCTGGTCTGGAAGGGGTACGTAGGTTCCTCAGCTCCTCTGTCCATGCACAGAGCAGGCTGCGGACTCTCACAGGTTCACGGGCCAGCTGGGTTGAGATGTTTGTGCCCCAGTTATGCCACGAAAATCTTTGCAGTGTGGAGAGTAGAGTTGCAGCCTGCAGGTAATGAGGGAGGGTGGCCCAGCTGGAGTATCAGCAGGAGTCGCAGCTCTGTGTGGTTGACTTGCTCTTCTCCATCCAGCTGTCAGCCCCAAAAACACGGGGTGGCCCAGGAAGTTAGGTTTGGTTCCTGTTGCCTGTGGGGTCCCTTCCTTCCCAGGAGCAGGGATTGGCCTCAGAGCCAAGGCAGGAGGATGGGATGCTGAGGGAATATCCCTGGCTCTCAGCATCCCATCCTCCTGCCTTTTATTTCTGCTGTGTGCCAGGTGCTTACATGAGAGCACTGCTGTGCCGGGCCAGGGCTCAGGAGAGATGCCGCACAGCAGAGTCATTTTTCTACCTTTCTTTCCCTGCTGTTAAAAACTGGACAGCAAGACAAATTTTTGCAAGGTCAGCACCCATCTGTCCTCCGGCAGCTGGCCCAG
>NW_010182628.1:6569-6913 GCF_000695765.1 Mesitornis unicolor | reverse complement strand
CTGGCTGTCCTGCAGTGCTGGTGACAGGTCTCCAAGCCAGTGCCTGTCTGTGGGGTCAGGGCCAGGACCAGGACAGGGCACTCCCTTGGCTGAAAGTATTTTCTCCCCAAAAGTGAGTCGGCAGCTGCCTGTGCTGTTTCTCCCCAGGTGAGTACCTGGTGTCCCTCCAGCAGAGAGGGGGAGCACTGCCACAGCATCCCACCCAGCCTCCACCTTCCCTCCACCCATCTCCTTCCAGCCCCCCTCCCGCTGCCCCCGCGCTCCAGCCTAAATAATTCCTCCTCTGCCTGGCGGTGTGCAGACTGCTCTCCTGTCCTTCCCTTAGTCATCGCTCAGCCGAGCGA
>NW_010182628.1:4825-6540 GCF_000695765.1 Mesitornis unicolor | reverse complement strand
GGCTCCTCGCAGATCAGTCACTCCAGCCCCCGGATCATTTTGCTGCTGGGTCATGGGGTGCCCTGTGCCGAACACGAGGTGCCCCCCCCACACTTTACAACCCACATCGGCACTGTCAGAGCCCCTAACTCCCAGCCTGGGGAGCGAGCAGCCCTATTGATGCTGTGTGTGTTGGCAAATAACCCAAATGAGACTTCATGTCCTCGTCCAGCTGCGGGCTGGGTGCTCTGCCTGTGCCAAGCACGGTCCTGGCTTTCTGGGCTGGCTCAGATTCAAATCCCTGCTTTCCAGGTACCCTGGCTGCCTTCCTCCTTCCCTGGCCAGCCAGGGTGCGCCTTGGCCCCGTGGGACTCCCAGATTAGTCCTGGACTGATGCCTGGTTACTGGTGTCTGCACCAGGTGCCTTGACATGGGGATGGTGGGGGCAGAAAGGACTGCACGTGCTGGCTTTCAGGTCTAGGGGTGCATCCCAGATGGAGAGGGGGTGCTGGGGTGTGCAGCACATGTGTGGTGCGAGAAGAGATGCTGGGGCACACAGGGACATGCGTGGCGCTGTACAGCTGCTCCCCAGAGGGACCGTCAACATTAGGGTTGCCAGACACAGGGCTTGGATCTGCACAGAAAGCAGGTCCTGCGCTTTTCTGTACCCTGAGTGATTTATCTCCCCACCTTATTTCGGCAGACAGTTGCCCCTGCCACATCAGCCCTGGTGATCGATAAAGGGTTGCAGGCTGCTGTAGAGACGGGAGCAGTGGGACCTGAGAGCTCAGACCTGGGACCACCACCCCCAGTGCCACCTCCCACTACCCCTGCAAGGTCAGGGCAATGGGTGCAGGGGGCTGTGAAGTGGGGCATGGAGGACTCGTGGTGTTAATGTGTTTCTCCTACACAGTCCTGCACCGAGGCAGAAGAGGGTCAGGACACCCTGCCCTGGTGCTTTGTGGGTTGCCAGGATGAGTCACAGCAAAGCTGCTGTAGGGATCAAGATGCTCACAGTGCCCGGCACCACACCATGTCCCCTCCTTGTCCCAGGGGCCAACTCTGCACCCCTTGCACCATGCAGTCACCCGTGTCCCCACACGCAGCCGTGCTGCGGGGAGGAAAGCGGGAGCGAGCATGCGGGGAACAGAAGGCAGCGTCTGGCAGCCCCGCACTGTGTCAGGGCCACTGAGCCAGCAATGAGGGGGTGGCGGGAGCTGGTGTGCCGGCACAGAGCCATGCACAGCCCCCTGTGTGGGTTCCCGGGGGTGGCCCAGGCTGCGAGCACCCTCCTGGGAGAGGAGCTCACCACCTCCATGCTGGAGTGACTGTGGGGCTGTGTCCTGTTCTGGCAACTTGTCCTGCTGCTCCTGGCTGTGTGCGGGGGCGTGTGCTGGGGAGAGGACCCCAGTTTCCCCACTCGGGTCCTGTACGGCTCCCTCTGCCCTCCCCTGTGGACACAAGCAGCCTGTGGCCGCAAGCGTCCTGTGGCCAGTCCCAGCAGGTGCTGGTGCCCATCGCTGTCCCTACCCCTGTCACCATGCCCAGTTCCTCCTGCATTTCTATCACTTGAGCATCCTTCCCAGCCCTGTGGCAGTGCCGGACATGGACAGACCCTGTGGCTGTTCAAGGGGTGCAGTGGTTCCATTCGAAGTAGGGGTGCCAGGGGACATGGAGAGAGGAGGCTCTGGCTCCCTGGGCATCTCACAGGGAAGGGGAATTGGACTTGAGGGAGC
>NW_010182628.1:2913-4704 GCF_000695765.1 Mesitornis unicolor | reverse complement strand
GCCCAGCACTCCCCCACTGTGGGCAGATAACCACGGAAGAGGAGGGTGCTATGGGGCAGAGACAGGGGTCAGAGCCAGATGTGGGGCAGGAGGAGAAGGGGGTCACAAACCAAATGCTTTCTGGGGCCTGGAATGGGTCCCTGCATCCCTCCTCGCTCCATGCCCCGATGGCTGTGGGACCATGGCTGGGCATGAGGACGGATGCGCGGCCGGCGCGGTGATGCCAGCCGCTCGGCTCCACCGGACACCCCGGTGTCGTGCTCCTGTCCCTCGCCGTCCCGTGTGTCCCCCTCCCCACGGCGTCGTCTGTGCCGTGAGCGGGTCCCAAAGCAGCACCGCCAGCTCCCGGCGCGGTGCAGGGGCGACACCCTGCGGCCACTTCGGAGGAGGGGACACTTCCTACTGCCCCTGGTTCCCTCTAGGAACTCTGGCTTAGGGTAGGAGTCACTTCTGGGTGGTCCAGCCTCCTCATCTCAGCTGTGTGCCCCATATCTTCTCGGCTCTGCCTTGCTAAATGGGGACACTTGTCCCAACTCTGCGTGGTCACTCTAGCTCTGGCCTGGGAGAGGAAGGGTGGTTGGAGCCACCAGGGTGGCACTGCCTCCAGGAACTGTTGGTGTCACTGTCATACACTGCTAAATGGGGACACTTGTCCCAACTCTGCGTGGTCACTCTAGCTCTGGCCTGGGAGAGGAAGGGTGGTTGGAGCCACCAGGGTGGCACTGCCTCCAGGAACTGTTGGTGTCACTGTCATACACTGCCGGCAGAGTGTCACTGTCATACACTGCCCGTTTTTGCCGGCAGAACGCCCTTCTCCTGCCGGTGGCAGTGATGGGATGGGGTTCGGACATCCTGCCCCAGCGATGGCCGGGTGTCACGGCTCATGGTGACACTGTCTCAGCCCAGTGGGACACCCCATCCCCCCTAGTGTCAGCACAGCTCCCCACACGTGTCCCCAAGGGTCGGCTGGCTCTGGTGCAGGGCACACCGCTGTCACCTCCCCTCTGGGACACACCGGACCTGATGGCACCTGATCAAGCCCAGAGGTGCCCGGAGGCTTGGAGGAGGGGGCTGCCCTGCACCCTGGGGTGCAAAGCCAAGCACCCACCTTCCCTACAGGCAGAGGTTTTTGGGGTAGGTGGCAGCCCGGTGCAATGGCCGTGCACCCCAGCAGAGGGTGCAGCGTCCCCGCAGAGCTGTGCACTGCTACGGGCTGCAGTCCCCATGGGGACACCTTGGGAACAGCGGGGACACCCTGAGCCGGGCAGAACGGGCAGCACGAAGTCATAGACGGCAGGACCAGCTGAGCCAAGGGTGGCCGATGCTCTGGACGCTGCAAAACGTACCGCAAGAGCCTGCCCCCTTCCACCCCTAGGACCCTATGACTCTGCCCCTGTCCCCAGGCTGGGTGATGCTGGGCTGGAGCTCTGGGGCTGGGACCCCCTGCTTGGGGAGCAGCCCCACGGGGACCACAGTACCCATGGCGTGGCAGCCGGTACAGACGTGTAGGTTACACAAACACCATTACCGCTGAATTTATCCACTCTGGGATGTCCTTCGCTGTGGGGTCTGCAGGGGGGTGGGTGTGCTGGACAGCTGATTCCTGCCTCAGCCCCAGCCTTAAATCCCACATTAGCATCCTGATCCTTTGGTTTGGGGTCTCTGAGGGCTGTTGGTGTCAAGGTTTGCACCATTGCTTAGGGAAATGTTTGCACCACCACTCGGTCCAAGGTTTGCAACAGCATTGAGGTGGAGAGCAGGTTTGCACCAGCGTGCAGGGGAGGGTTTGCA
>NW_010182628.1:2548-2809 GCF_000695765.1 Mesitornis unicolor | reverse complement strand
TTCCCCCACCACTTCTGCCCAAACCTCGAGGCTGCCCATGTGGAGACCCATCTGGCTCGGGCACACTGGCCCATGGTGGGCACTTGCTGGGGACCTGCAGCTGCGGCAGAGCACACACGCCAAGTCGCTGGTGCCGCAGCGGTGACAGCACAGCCCTGCAAGACGTAGGCCAGCCTGGCCACCTGCGGCCCTCGTTAGCCAGCTCCTGGGGACACCGGCTGCCTGTGTGTCCACAGGGGAGGGCCAGGCTGGCGGCGGCGG
>NW_010182628.1:304-2535 GCF_000695765.1 Mesitornis unicolor | reverse complement strand
AGGTATGTGCTGGGTGCAGAGTGGGGCTGGATCAGGGTCTGGGGGGTTCTGCTCTCCCAGTTTGGATACTGTGGTGTGGGTTTGGGGAGCTTCTCTCTCAGGGTTGCCAGGACCTGTGCTCTGCCTCAGCTGGCTCTCCAGCTCTAGCAGCTGAAGCAATAACACAGCAATTACCATCTCCCCAGGCAAGGGATTCCCTCCACGGGCAAAGCCCAGGGCATCACCCACTCGTGGCATCTCACAAACCACCCACCAGATCCTCCTTCCTCTGGGTGCCCATCCTGTTCCTTGAGACAATGGGTCCCTCTCCCGGGAAGTTTACAGCTAATCCGGCTTCCAGGGCTCAAAACACTCACTGATCCCCACACTGGATTTTCTCTGGGAACCCAGCTGGACAGCACTGCTGTGGTCTGGACTCAATGGCAACCATGGAAATGGACTGCCCTATCCAAGTACAGCTTTTAGCAACAAGCTCTGTGTCCCTGCAGACCCTATGGGTGCTGTCAGAACAGTGTCCCCCTCCCAGTTCTCCCCCAGATCCACTTCTCAAGCCCTGTTCCCCTCCCAGCTGCAGCACAGGCACTGTGTGAGGGAAGCCCCCTCAGCAGGCTAGTCCCCTTTGGTTCCTGTGCCTCCAGCAACAGCAGCAGCTTTCCCTGGGAGCTCTGTGGATGTGGAGGAGCCTCCAGCCATGGGGACTGCTCTCCAGGCACCTCTTCCCAAGGGCCCTCAGTGTCTCTGCAGGGTTATTTTGGGTTTCCCAGCAGTGCTGCAAGCAGCCTGTTCCTAGCATCCAGCTGTCCCCTGTGCCCAGTGCTCTGTTTGCAGCCTCCAGTGTCTCTGCAGAAAAGGAGCACTTTTGTCACCGTGGATAGGGCTGGGGCGACTGTGGACTCCTTGCACTCTCCCCACTGCTCTCCCAGTGAGGTGTAGGGCACCAGAGGTTTGCAAGGTCCTGGGTGCACCCCCTGGCTTCTACCTATTGCTGCTGGGGGACACTGGGGACATGAGGCCAAGCCCGCCTGATGGGACAGGGACCCAAGGCCAGGGCAGGGTGTTAAACACAACAGGCAGCCGTGGGGTTTCCAGAAATCCCCAAGGAGAAGCCCTGTAAGTGTAACCGCTGGAGGCTAGTTGGACACAGCTGTTTAATGGACACTTCTCAGTACAGAGCGCGTGTTGTGACCCACGGCCGCCTCCTCGCCATAGCCATGGCTCTGGCCCCATCCTGGACCTGGCATTCGAAATATCCCCATTGGCCTGGCATGCCAGGATGGTGGAGGAAGATGTCATGGCACTGGTGTGCCTCCCGGTCTTGCAGCAGAGAGAGTACCTGGAGAGGAGACCTGTGCCCTTGCTGGGGAAGGGGGTCTGAGCGGGATGGTGCCCCCAACACATTGGGGAGGTGTACGTGAGGGAGCGACCGGGCTGCTGTGGGTGCACCCCCGGTCTGTGCATGCCCCAGGGCACCCTGGCTAAGCCAGGGCATGTCAGGCGCGGAGAGGCTGAGGGCACCATGGAGAAGGGGTCAGAGGGACAGGGGGCAGATGCTGGGGCTACCATGGAATCTGGGCATCCCAACCCCTGGCGTGCAAGGGGCAGGGTTTTCAGGGGTCCCTGCTCCTTCACCTGTGGGCTGAGCACATCTATCCACCCACCCTGGGGCTGCTGGGCATCAACCCTGCCCAGACAGTGCCTTATCCCTTTGGCCGACTCCCTGGGGGGGCTCTGGGCTCTACCTACTCCTCCTCCTTGCCCTGAGCACTAATGTCCCCAGTGAGGTGAGGATGCCCACTCTCCATGCTGGGGAGGAAGAGGGGCTGAATGGGGATGGTGTGGGACTGGAACGCTGAGCAGGGGGAGAGCATCCCGTGGGACTGGGGGGAGAGCATCTCATAGGACCAGGGAGGCAGGAGGGGACGAGGGATGCAGGGGAGAGCTCCTGTGCATCCAGCCTTGCCCTCCCACCCTCCTGGTGCTTTCTGTTCTGGGTGTTCCTTCTTGCACCATAGCTGTTGGCATTAAATGGTTCGTCTCCAGCAGGCCAGGGTCAAGCCATGCTAGGAAACACTCTCCCAGACACAGCCGTGGACTGTGGGTACAAGGAAGGACCTACCGGGCTCCAGTCCCGCTTGGAGCCGGGCAGGGATGTGAAAGAGGCTGAGTGGGCATCAGACACGTCTGCCCCCGAGGGGTCACCTCGTGCTTGCTGCAAACCCCCGGGTGTTACT
>NW_010182628.1:0-276 GCF_000695765.1 Mesitornis unicolor | reverse complement strand
GGACCCAGTTCCAGGGCCAGGGCAAGCCCCACTGCTCACTGGGGCAGACCCTGCTCTGTCTGGGGGGGGTCCCTGGGGATGGGTGCCTTGTGGCTCCAGGTTCTGGCAGGTGAGTGGGTGCTGTGGGGGTTGGAGACCATGGGGCAACAAGTTCCCTGTCTCCTGTGCCCCATGGCCTCCCCATGCACCCAGGGTCTGTGGGGGGCACCCCCTATGCCCCATGGCCTCCCTGCACCCCTCCCCACAGTGGGGATTGACGGGGGCACACTCTGTACC
>NW_010182627.1:18846-20921 GCF_000695765.1 Mesitornis unicolor | reverse complement strand
ATGCGCTCGGCACAGACCCTCTCCTCTGCCCTCGCCGAGATGCAGAAGTTCTACGGCATCACCGTCACCGGCGTCCTGGACGAGGAGACCAAGGCGTGAGTTCCTTCATGTCCTCTCCATGCTCCGCCGAGAGCTCAGCTCGGCCCTGGAGCTCTGCGTGCACCCGGGAATGTGGGTGCTGTCTCCCATGGGAGCAGCATCTCCACTTTTGGGGGGACTGCACCCCTGCACCTCCCTTGCCATCCATGGCTGCTGTAACCCCTTGGGGACCTCAGCTGCAGTGGGCTGAGCCCTGCCTCGATGCCCTCCTGGCAGGTGGATGAAACGTCCCCGCTGCGGGGTCCCAGACCAGTTTGGGGTGCGGATGAAGTCCAACATGCGGCGGAAGCGGTACGCGCTGACGGGGCGGCGCTGGAGCCAGAGCCATCTTACCTTCAGGTACCCAACATCTCCAGGGTTTCCCACCCCCCAGCCCATGGAGAGCCATGGAGCCCCTTGGGGCATGAGCGCTGTCCCAGGCCATCCCCAGTGAGCTGTGTACCCCCAGCATCCAAAACTACACGGAGAAGCTGGGTCGGTACCATTCATACGAGGCCATCCGCCGAGCTTTCCGGGTGTGGGAGGAAGCCACGCCGCTGGTTTTCCGGGAGGTGCCCTACGAGGACATCCGGCAGAAGCGGAAGAAGGAGGCCGACATCATGGTGCTCTTCGCCTCTGGCTTCCACGGAGACAGCTCCCCCTTCGACGGCGTTGGGGGGTTTTTGGCTCACGCCTATTTTCCTGGTCCTGGCATGGGGGGGGACACGCATTTCGACTCGGATGAGCCTTGGACACTGGAGAACACAGATGTGTCTGGTGAGTTGAGGGCCAAGGATGTGGTGAAGGCAACCAGAGGAGCCTGGTGGGCCCCTGTGTTGTAGGACTGGGAGATGTGTTAGTGTGGGCGGGAGAGGCAGGGAAAGCATCTTCCAGCGGAGCACCCTCATGACAGGGTGTTGGGGCTAAGGACCCACCCTGTGCATTGTGTCCTCCACCCCGAATTGCTGATGGTGCCTTTCTCTGCAGGGAACAACCTTTTCTTGGTGGCTGTGCATGAGCTGGGGCACTCCCTGGGCTTGGAGCACTCCAGCAACCCCAGCGCCATCATGGCCCCCTTCTACCAGTGGATGGACACAGAGAACTTCCAGCTGCCCGAGGATGACCTCAAGGGCATCCAGCAGCTGTACGGTGAGGAGCTGGCTGGGGGATGACCTCTAAAGGTCCCTTCCAACCCAAAACATTCTGTGATTCTGGAGACTGAGGCACGTCCTTTCTCTCACCCACCTGATCCAGGTACCGCAGATGGGCACCCTCAGCCCACCAAGCCTTTGCCCACCGTGACACCCCGGAGACCTGGCAAACCAGACCAGAGACCCCCTAAACCGCCCCCCCCAGGGAAACCAGACCGACCCCCCAAGCCTGGCAGCCCAGACCGACCTGACCAGTATGGCCCCGACATCTGTGACGGGAACTTCGACACGGTGGCGGTGCTGCGCGGGGAGATGTTTGTGTTCAAGGTACCTGCCAGGACCCCCTCCTGTCCCTCCCTTGGGGCTGCGGTGGGTCCCTGGGTGGGGGACCCCCCAGTGAGGTGCCTGGCACTGGGACTGTGTCTCTGTGTCCCCCCCATCCTCTGTCAACACCCCATTTCCCACCAGGGCCGGTGGTTCTGGAGGGTGCGGCACAACCGGGTGCTGGACAACTACCCCATGCCCATCGGGCATTTCTGGCGGGGCCTCCCCGGGGACATCGATGCCGCCTACGAGAGGCACGACGGGAGGTTCGTCTTCTTCAAAGGTGAGCAGGGAAGCTGGGTGGGAGGGCCAGGGTGCGGGGGGGAACCCATTGCACACCCAAGTTGCCAAGAGCTGGTTGGCATCATCCCATGCTGATTTCCTTCCCCAGGCAGAGCCACTGCCTGATCCCACAGGGATGGGGTGGCTGCAGGCATCGCACCCCCATCCCTATCCAGATGTGCACCTGCTGCAGCAGCTGGACATTGCCATCTCTTCCATCCTTCTTGTTCTCCCTCCACG
>NW_010182627.1:16574-18809 GCF_000695765.1 Mesitornis unicolor | reverse complement strand
CCACAGCCCCTGGTCACCTACGGGCAGGGCATCCCCTATGACAACATCGACACAGCTGTCTGGTGGGAACCCACAGGGCACACCTTCTTCTTCCGTGGGGACAGGTGAGTGGCTCTGGGGGCCTCCTCCCTGCTCTGCCACCTCCTGGACCCAGGCAGGGGTAGGCATGGCTGGCAGCAGAGACCCCCGCGCTCGTCACCTGTTCACCGCCTTCCCCCTCCAGATACTGGCGCTTTAATGAAGACACCCGCGCGGTGGACCCTGGGTACCCGAAGCCCATCTCCGTCTGGGTGGGCATCCCTCCATCGCCCAAAGGGGCCTTCCTCAGCCCAGATGCCTGTAAGTAGAGAAGGAGAAGAGGGCTGGGTGGCAGTGGGGACCAGAGGGGATGGGGGCCTGGCCACACAGGATGGAGGCCAGGAGGGTGCCTGGGAGTCAGCGCTGAAGCCCTTTCTGAAGGGTTTCACCAGTCCCAGAGCAAAACCTGGGGGTGCCTAGGTTTTGGGATGCCCTGTGCCTGCCCATTTACCCTTCACCTTCATCTTTTCCCCCACACAGCCTCCACCTACTTCTACAAAGGCACAAAGTACTGGAAATTCGACAACGAGCGGCTGAAGACGGAGCCAGGTTATCCCAAATCCATCCTGCGGGACTTCATGGGCTGTCACACGGAGCTGGTCCCGGACCCCAATCCCCGCTGGCCCGATGCGGACCGACCCCCATTCAACCCTGACGGGGACGGGAGAACCGAAGGCAAGGAGGAGGAAGATGAGGAGGAGGAGGAGGAAGATGAGGAGGATTACGGTGAGGACAGCCATCAGCCGGGAGGAGACGTGGATGTGGTGGTGCAGATCGATGAGTACACGCGCACCATGAGCGTCGTCATGGTGCTGGTGCTGCTGGTGCTGCTGCTCTGCATCCTCGGCCTCATCTACGTCATCGTCCAGATGCAGAGGAAGGGTGCGCCCCGAATGCTCTTGTACTGCAAGCGCTCCTTGCAGGAGTGGGTCTGACCCCCCCAAGCCGCCCCCCACCACCATGGTGCTAATGATGGACCTGAATTTCCCTTCCCTTGCCCCTCCCCACAGCCTCAGCCCCTTTTGCCCCATTGCTTGATGGCTCCAGCCTCAGAAAAGGGGGGGATGCCCATCCTCCCCAGCCCCCCCAGAACAGCTGGGCTGGGACCAGGGGATGGTCATGGGGGGGCTGGAGGGCATCCACGTCCTTCCTGCTCCCCAGCATCTGCCCCCTGCCCTGGCCATGACCCTCAGGTTGCCACCCATCATGTTGTAGCCACCTCTGCCACGGGGTCCCAGCAGGGTCCCCTCCTCCTGCGTGCACCCGCGGGGCTGTGCCTGTGCGGTGTGGGGGGGTGAGCGGGGCGAGGGCCGCTCACAAGTGCTGCGAGCTGGCAGGTCTCAGCTGCCGGCACCTGCGATGGCAGGGATGCGCGAGGGGAAGGGAGGGCCATGTTTCCTGTTGAACCGTGGGGATTCAGGGATGTGGTGCCTAAAAGATAGCGCGAGGGGGGGAAACAGCCACCTTTGCAACCCCCTCCATGGGCTCAGCTCAGTCTGGACCCAGCCGTGGGGCACGTGGCCCCATGGGCACGGCTGCGCTGTACATGTATTAAACGGGTTGGGTGCGTGGAGAGCTGTGGTGCCGTCCTTTGCTGCGGGACAGGGGCAGCAGTGTGAGATTGGGCCAGTTTTGTGGTAAGAGGGCTCACCCAGGGGTGACCCCCTGCCTGACACCCACAGGCGCTGGGTGTCGTGCTGGAGGATGTAGGGACGGGGTCAGCATGGCTGGGGATGTCCTGGCAGTGGACAGAGCCGCCTTTCACCAGCTCCCACGGCAGCAGCGATGGCCTGGCTGGGAACACAGTGAGCCTTGTTCTGCCCCGGCCAACACGGCGCTCCCAGCTCCCTTCCCTGGGGCTGGCAGCTGCCGCGGTCCTTCCCAGAGCCGGTTCACCGGGTGCTTTGGCTTCCTGTCCCCATGGACCCCGGCGTGTTTCCTAGGGACAGGGGGTGGCCATATCCTGTCTCACTGCTGTAGAGACCTGGGAAATAATCGTGGGAGTGGGAAAGATGAGGCCTGGGATGGATTGGAAATTGGCTTTATCCAGGGAAAAATGTTGCTCAGCCTTTAATGGGAAGGAAAACCAAAGCACAGTGGGTGGCCGTGATGGTGACAGTGGCTTCTCTGCCCGTGCTGGTGATGCTCTCCGGGGTG
>NW_010182627.1:15092-16555 GCF_000695765.1 Mesitornis unicolor | reverse complement strand
GCAGGTGCAGCCTGGCCAGCCTCAGGGCAGGCAGCAAAGGCCTGGCCCAGTTAATACACGGGTGGAGAGTCAGGAGATGGTGTGAATGAGATGACCCTATGGAGTGGGGAGCAGAGGGGACTTTCCCTATGGGCCTGGACTCCAGCATCCCCTTCTCACCCCGTTGCAGGCTCCCTCCAGAATAGGTGCAGCACCCCTGCCCTGCCGTTGTGCCCTCCCCATCCCTTCCCCTCCCCACAACCCAACGCTGCTGGCTCAGTGCCCAAGACTTGGCTGCAGCCACTTCCCAGCACTAAATTACCCTGAGCTGCTGCGCCACTCGTCTGCCACTAATTACTTTAAAAGGGAAGGACGATGCTGGCTTTCGCCCTACTTTCCTGGGGCTGCTAGCACTCGGGGGGATAATACCCCATGGCCTGGGCCACCCCCCACCTCGCCCCAGCCTCCATCCCTGCCCATGATGGGCAGTGATTCGTGGCCATTAACTGAGTCCCTAGGAACCACACTTGGCTTAGGCTCAGCCCATCACTGCAGCCAAGGAAGGAGCCAAAATTGAGGACAGAAAAACCCTGAAGAATCGGGGGAAAATAAAAAGGAAGGTCTTCAAGTGACTTGGGGCTGTTGTATTCCATCAGCAAGGCCGTGTTGGGTCACATTCCTTGGCTTTTAATTCCTTTCAATTCAATTTTGACCATTTTGCCCAGATTTGTGCTTGCGTGGGTCCTCTCCAGAGCAGTGGGAGGACCCACAGCTGTGCTGGGCCAGGAGTGCTGCCATGGGGCTGCCCAGCACCCCAGCCTGCCCTGAACTGGGGCCAACCCAGCACCAGAAACCAGCAAAAGGCACAAACCTGGCCAAAAGGCGAGGCAGGAGGAAAGGGGGCCGGGATTTGGTGCTCCCCACCCCCGCAAAGGAGGCTCCAGAGGCAGACGCAGATGCATTTCCCACACGAGATGCACTTCGCATGGCAGATGCATTTCCGACAAGAGATTTATTTCCCACGGCAGCTGTGGTTCCTCTCTCTCCCAGCAGTGCTGGGGGCTCAGTGCGATGCAAGGGTGGGGACCCCGAAGTCTGGTACCCAGAGAGACACCAAGGATGCCCAGGGCCAGATGCTCTTGGCATCCCCTTCCCTGGGCAGCTCTGCCACAGCCAGGAAGGGGGCTCCGTGCTGATTCAGGGGCTGGGACCAATTCCCCAGGGGAATTAGCGGCACTGGGAGCAGAGGCCCAGGCTGGCTGAGTTCAGCGAGCTGGAACAAGACTTCCCACCCCTTCCCGCTTTTCCCCGGATGCTGCAGTGGAGCCGGTGCCAGGAGCCTGGGGCCATCTGGAAACGCTCATAGACAGCAGCGAGGGACCCTGCTGTAGACAAAGCTCAGCATTTCGGCAGGGCCCAGGCTCTTTTCTGGAGCCTCCTGCTCTGCCCTGCATGCCCACAGCAGGGTCAGCTCTCTTTCCGCC
>NW_010182627.1:12991-15035 GCF_000695765.1 Mesitornis unicolor | reverse complement strand
GGACAGGGCTTTTGGTGTTGGAGGGGAGCACAAGTCCCGCTCAGCTTGGCACTGGCAGGCACCAGGCAGCCCTGCCAGGATCCACCCCCACCCAGCAGCTCCCAGCTTCCCAAAAATAGGCTGGAGAAGCCTGACCTGGAAAAGACCCTGGGAGCTCAGCGTCGTTCAGACCCTGCTGTGCCAGGGAGGTGCTGGCCATGGGGCTGGGTCAGGGCTAGCACCGCTGGAATGGGGGTGATGGGGGTGGCAGGGGCTCTCAGGCTGCTTGAAACCATCACAGGAGAAACCGAAGAAAGGTACTTCCTCCTGCCTCCTCCTCTTCCTCTGCAAGCCAGGGCACAATCCCCTGTGCGCCGCTGAGGAAAGGACACGGAAAGCAGAGAGGAAGCTGGGCTCGGCGCAGAGGAAGAACTGGGGCTGGGATTTGCAGAGCAGCCACTGGCCGGGCTCAAGGCCGGAGGAAACGAAGCTGAGGATGGAGGGGAGAGCTGCGGGGCCCTAGGAGGGGTTGAACCTGCTGCCCATGCGTGCTGCAGGCAGGACTGGGGCTCGGGGTGCTGCCTGGGCAGGAGTGGGTGCCAGCACAGCTCTGCTGGGGGTGGGATGCTCTTGCTGGCCTCATTGAGCTCAGCACACGTGTGTGCTGCTCACGTCCATCACCTCCCCTCACACCCACCCTGCAGTCAGCAGCCCTGGTCCCAGAGTCAGACTCATGGTCTCACATCATTTCTAGGAGCACAGGGGCAATGCATGAGGTGATGGCGTAACAAGACGGTCTGCAGTCTGCTTCAGCACAACTTAGCATCCATCACCTTACCTCCAGCAGCTCCAAGGCTTTCCCCATCACACCCCAGGATAGCTCTCAGGGTGCACAGCCACTCCCTCATCCAAGTAAAATCTTGCTTGGGTGGTCCCGTTATGAAGCCTCCCAGGGGAAGCTCTCACCCCACTCCTGCAGGGGCAGGAAGATCAGCTCTCCCTGCATGCAGAAGTGCCCGAAGTTCCCAGTATGGTCACTCATTTTTCCTGGGCAGTGGCCAGTGGCAAAACTCAAAATAAATATTTCCCTTGCCTCCAGCACCGCCCGCCCCATGCTAGACAGCAGCTGCAGGGGATTAGTGTTGCCCTGGAGGTGTAACCACTCTACAAAGATGGAACATTTGGGCCAAGACATCCAGGGAGATGCAGAACAGGAAGCAGAAAGGGCAGGGAGCAGAACTTGTCCCACGTTTTTTTGATTCCTGGATATCACCTCCATGATCAGAGCTCTCTGCTTTGTGTCAGGATCCACTTAATAGGAAGGAGACAAAGAGCAAGGAGAAGGCTACAGGCAAAGACAGAAGCCCATGCCGGTGTCCTGCCACTCTGCCGGGCTGGACTCTCACCCAGGCTGCTTCTGTGCCAGCAGCAGAGCACACGGACAGGAAGCTTTCCAGGAAAGCCCCGTCATCTGCTTCCCCTGCCAGCTCCTGCCACCTGGCTGGGCAGAGCCACCGGAGCCAAGAGGGATGTCCCAGCCTTGGCTTGCACCACACAGCGACTGCCAGCTGCTCCAGCTCGGTCCTAGCATCTGCTCCCTGGCCCAAGCCAGGGAGAGCTGCTCTCCCATTCCTCTTTCTGAGGTGCTGCAGGCTGCACACTTGCTCTTCTTCAGCAGAGATTTCAAAGAGAAGCTTTGCATTTGATGTGCTCCCAGCTCTTAGGTCCCGATCAAAGCGCTCAAGTGCAGGATCTTGCCCCAGCCAATGGAAGAGGAAGGCGAAAAACTGGCGGAGGCAAGGAAAACTCATCTTGGGGCAGGCCCTGCTCCGCCCCGAGTTGAATCCAGGGTTCTCTGTGAAGAAAGATTCCTTTCCCTCCCACTAGACGTGAACTGCAATAAGGACTTACAAAGGAAGGAGCAGACCACCCACAGAAAGGTGAACAAGGAGATATTGAAGACCTTTTCTCTGCAGGCTGCCTGCACTGAACCAGGACTCCCCCTCTGCTCGCACCAAGCTGGGGCTGCCCTGGGGCAGAATCCCATCTCTGCACCCACGTCCTT
>NW_010182627.1:10788-12960 GCF_000695765.1 Mesitornis unicolor | reverse complement strand
CCCATCTCTGTACCTCCGTCCGTCCTGCCTTCCTCCGCTCTTTCCATGTAAGAGCATGTTGTGTCCCAGCCAGGTCAAGAGCCACAACCAAAGCAGTAAGAAGCTTGGTACTTCATCGCAGGAGTGCTGCTGGTGCATGCTTACTCCAGGAGACGACTTGCTGACAGGATGCCTGCAACATTTTGGCCCGTCCAAACTTCACTCACCTTCAGTGAGATGGTTGAAGTTTTGATGGGAGAGAAGGGTTAGAGGAAGATATTTTAAGAACACCATGCAAATCCACCACCATCTAGCCCTAAAGGAAAGAGTCAGTATCTGATGATGCTCTACTTTGTGCAGTGTATAAACAGGAAGATTCAGCAGTTTGTTTCATATTAAGAAACACACACAGAGGTTCCACATGGATGTAAGGATTTGCGGCTGGAAGTTTATTCCAGCAAATCTGCTGGCACAGCTCCTAGAGGTCAGGCAGGAGTTGGCAGCAGGGTCCATCTAATCTCTCCATCAAGGCAGCCAGCTCGGGGCCCTGGGGAGGTCTGCCCCTCTTAACACATTAAGGCTGCTAGCTCAGAGCAATCCCGATGCCTTGAGGACCAGGGGTGACTCCAGCACAGGCTCCAGCAGGGCAGGGAAAAGCAGCAGCTCCTGGTGAGTGCTTGGCCACTGACTACTGAAAACACATGCTCACAAGCATGGGCTGGTGGGAAAGGATGCAGGCTTTGCCTTACTGGGGTCTAATGAGTTCCCTCCGCAGCTCCCCCAGCCCTGGCAAACTTTGCAAACATGGCAGGAAAGCCTCACCATGGACTTCATTAAGTCTGATCCTTGGCACATGATACAGCACAATTCCACTTAACAAATCTCAAGTCCAGCCAAGTCAAAGCAAGATAGACGGTGCCTTCCCATGTGGGTTTCCTTGGCTCAGATCCTTAGGGCTACCAAGCTATGCAGCTGCTATGAAAATCAAAAAGGTCTTCTCCAGAAAGCCTTCTGCAAGTGTGATCCAGCACCACATGGCAGAATGGAGTCAACACCTCCAGTTCAAAGCTCACTAGCTTTAAAAGGGTAAATAAGGTGCATTCTAGGTGCATCCCTAGAGCTGGCCACAGCGGTGAAGCAGGTTCCATACAGTGGAGCTGCTGACTCTGAGGGTGCACAGACACCCCAAACCTTTAAACCAGGTGGAGACTCAGGGATCAGGATTAAACCCAGATTCTGGGGAGACATCCCCCAGCAGGCTCTCCTCCTCTTGGGAGAGACCAGCTTCGTTTTACAGGACAATAATGAGACTGATGTTCACTGCACAGCCCAACACCAAGGAAGGATCAGTGCCTGCCTTAGATAACAGAGCAGCTCTGAGGGGCCTGGCCCCAGCAAAGAAAGGCACCAGCTACTCCCAGACACAGTTACTGGTGGAGGTCTGCGGACTCCCCTTGGCCAGCCGTTCCACAACAAAGGCAGATTGGTTTGAGGCAGGGAAGGGCAGCTTCAGCACAGGAAAAGACTTCCGCTCCTGTTATGCTGCTTTGCTAAAACCTCCCCTTTGATCCCTGGGGAAAGGGACAATTTGGCAGCTGAAAGACTATTGTGTGCCTCTTGCTATAAGCAGCTGCTAAAGGCTTGGTTGAGAGCTGGGGTAAGTTATTTTAACTGCACAGCAAACAGAGCTGTGCCCTAACAGGCAGGTAAAACCAATCTGTCCCTGCTGGGAAAACAGCTTTAAGAAAGAAGGGAATGAAAAACCCTTTTCTATATACTAAAAGTGAACAGTGTGAGGTTTTGTCATAGGTAGAGTATCACAAACCTCACGGACTGGCGACAGATCCTGTCTGCTCTAGGGAAACCTTACTGTTTTGCCTCTCTCCAGACTGCTGTTGTTCACATCTGTGCTATCCCTTAAACAGTGAGGCTGCCAATCAAAGTCTAATTCAGAGGCAAATTCTAACATCTGGGTTCCTAAAGAAATTCTTCAGCACTTTCTGAAGCACTAACATGTGCAAGTTAAGGGAACCATCAAAAGAGAAGAAGCCAGAAGCAGACTTACAGAGTCAAATGTTTAATAACTTTCCAAGAGTGAGTATTACATCCATATTTAAAGCATATATAAAATAAGAGATGGAAAACAAGGAAAGAAAAAAATAAAACTGGTAACTTCAAGAGGGCACACTTAAC
>NW_010182627.1:364-10757 GCF_000695765.1 Mesitornis unicolor | reverse complement strand
CTGGATCTCCTCTGCAGAGAGGCACAGTGGCCACTTTGAGCAACAAAAGTTCAGGTACCAGGCCATTTGCAGTGTTTAGGCTCAGCACTTTAGGAACAGCTCGGAAAACTCTGATTCTGTACAATTCGCGCACCAAGAGCGTAGTCCCAGACCTGTTACATGGTTAATTGTGTCCTGTCCAGAAGAGGGATACCAAATGAATCAAAGTTACCCTAATCAAAGTGAGCTGATCTAAAACTTGGTCTCAGCAGGGCCTTCTCTTCCACCTGCTTTCGTTGTCCTACTGACTCCAAAGATTTCTTGCATCTCTTCCCAACGTGGTGTTATTGCTGGATAGAGCAGGGAGAAGAAAGGAGACACTTTGAGTCAGCAGCACCAGGACAACTGTACTGGGAGTGCTCCCAGCATTCCCCAGATACCCTCAGGATGCTGCTACAGTCCAGAAGGCAGTGACAGGTTCTCCAGGCTGTTACCTACTGTTAACACCACCTTCTACCTCCCACTAAGATCAGCACCCAAAATCAACCCTCAGCTCCTTGAAATTTTGCCCAGGACTTTTCTCTGCCAAAAGAGGCATCTGCACTGGGACATGCTGGCCCTGGCAAAGAAGGTGCTTCCTCACAAGCCTCAAGACTGCTGTAAATAAGCCAGGGACTCCTCTCCATCACTGTAAGAGCAGAGCTTGGCATCTTCTGCTGAGGAGCAGCAGCCTTGCCTATCCCCTTCCCACCTCATAGCACCACCATCTGCACTGGGCAAGGAAGAGATGAGAGAGGAGTAAAAAAGGGACACAAACAGCATCTCTCCTGGAAGACAAGCGTGAAGCTGCAGCTCTGAAGAGCAAAGCTGCTTTGCTGAGTCATGGGTGAAAGCTCCGGAAAGATGCTGGGAGGCATCTGAGCATTTGCCCAGAGTCCTTCAACATGAACAGGAAGGACGTGGGGAGCAGCTGCACAGCTCACGCTGCTCCTAGATGGGAATGACAATTTCCACATGTTTTGGTATGAAAGCTACTCAGCAAGGCACCCCAACAGACTGCTCACCCTGTCAACGGTGAGGGTGCTCCCTGGCTGACGGCCCAAGCTGGTAAGACCTCTGCTGTTAGAAGAAACTCTGGGTTGTGAAGGCAGCGGGAGGAGGAAGAGGAATGCTAGCCTGGCCCAGCTGCTTGCTCCCACCCTCGTTGCCCACGGCTACCTCACCTTGGCCTTGTTCTGGACAGGCAGATACAGCTTGAACTCAGCTGGGAGCTCATCCTCTGAGTAGAGCCGGTCAGAGAAGTACACCCGTCGGATGCGACAGTTGGCGTGGATCTGAGAGTCAAAACAAAGAGTCAGTCGTTTTCCATGTACTCTTTCTACATCTGGCTTCACTGTCACACAGCAGCCTGGATTCCTTGGCTCAGCAGCTAGAGAAGAGACCTCGCAGCTTCTCTCCAAATCTGATGGAGCATCAAAGAAGAAACCTTGGCCCATGCCCTCTGCTTTGCATTAGATGCTCTCTCCAGTGATGCAAGCTGGCTCAAGACATCTGGCCAAGCTCTGGCATCTCCACAAATTGAGATCTGCCTTAGTTGCTTTGCTGTGAACCCACCTCTCCTTCTTCACTGGTATCAGCATTCACCAGAACACTCTCAGCCTTAGCTTGCTGTACTTTTAACACTCCCTTTTCAGGGCCTCCCTGAGGTCAGGAATGAGGCTGGCCAGTCTGTGCTGCCTTCACTATCAGCTGGCAGCAAAGGAGTCGCTCCTGTCCCCCTCATGGCTATGTGAGAAGCCAGACATTTCCCAGTTGACTGCCCGCTAACCTCAGGACAAGTCCACAAGGAACTGCAGCAGTTCCATCACACCAAGAAGCAAGAGTGCTCAGCACACAGGCATTCCTCAAAATAACATGTGCTACTGGACACAGCAAACATGAACCCCTAGCACATGGATAGCAGGAACAAACACTGTGTCAGCTCTGGTCCAAGGAGCTGGGTGAGGGCAGGGTCACTCCACCCGCACTAGGAAACAAGCTTGACCAGGGATATGTATGGACCATAACACCTTGGGTCTTTACCAGCCAGGCTCCCACCCGTCTGATCACTGCCTGGCATATATAGACAGTAAGGCAGCACATGGCTAATTCCCAGCAGACCTCAGCCAGCAGGAAGAGTGGAAGCCACAGGGAACTTCAGGTGGACTGTAACTCCAACCCTAACCAATAGCCAGCAAGAGAAACAGGATGGAAATGGGCTCCTTCATCTCAGTTTAGTCCAGTGAAGTGAAGCAGCACCAAGACCTCTGCTGCCCCAGTCATGCCCTTGCTCCCCTCCTCCAGTGCTCCACAAAGAGCAGGACTGGCAAAGGAGCCAGTCAGGGCTAAACCTGGATTCCCAATCTACAGCAAGGCTGTCCCAGCCACTGGTTTCTGTGGGCAGGACATGCCTGCTTCTCACCTGGACTCTCAGGGTTTCGATGTAATTTGTCCCATAAGCCCGCCGTGTGAAGTCCGACAGGTTGAACTGGATTTGGTTCCAGCCATCGTCCAGTCGCATGGGCATGGTGCAGATGAAGGGCTTCACCCGGGTCGTGCTCTGGTAGTTACTCGCCCGGAAACGCCGGCGTACGTTCTTATCATCCAGCACCTGGGGCAAGGAAGACAGGCTGCTGACCCAGGCCTCAGAGCCCCTGGCTCCTCAGACAGCAGCTATTCTACACTCAGGCTCTACCCATCTCTGAGAGGGCTCTCCCACTCCCACCCCTCCATTTCACACCAAAAGTATTTTTAACACAGGAAACGGATGCATTTTCAGGAATAGCCATGATGTGCTTGTAAGCTGACTGATGCCCCTGTAGAAGACCTGACACATCACACGGCCAAGGAAGTAAAATTGTCTTGGGGACAAGTTCCAGCGTAAGACTGTGGGCTCCCTGGCACCTTTCTCACCAGTCCCTGGAGGGGTCTCCCCACTGCTCACTTCTCACCTGCACTTCAAAAGTGAAATATTTCTTCAGGTTCTTGATGATCATCACTAGGAAAGGCAGTTTGATGCCCAGGGTCTTCTTTGGGTCTGCAGGGCATGTGATGTACGTGGTACTGAGAGAGACAGAAAAATGCTTTAGAATCTCACATGGCACAGAGTGCACAGCCCGAGTCCCAGGTGTCCCCCTTGAGCTAGCAGTCTTGGAGGACAAGCAGAAAGAGATAGCTGTGATCATAAGATCTCAACAACAACCAGGGCCTCCTGTAACAGGAGGAAAGTTTCAGAGGTAGCTGCACTGAGAAGATAAAAGGCCCAAAGAACGCATTTCAAATCCCCCTTTTCTCACACAGGACATGAAACACCTTCCCAGACAGCTTCGCTTCCTCAGTTTCAAGGCCATGCCAGCACTGTTTCTTACACAACCTCCTCTTACCCTTGATTGAACAGGTAGCGCTCTCCAGAGCACAGGAGAGGCCCTGTGTGCTCTACATGGCTGGGAAAAGAGAGGTCATGAGCCCTAGAAGTACACGTCACGCCTGGCAAGTTCAGTATCAACACATCTTGGGAGGAAGAGAAGCATTGGCTCAGTCTGTCTGCAGGAGAGGAGTCTCCGCTGCCCTTATAAGGAGTGCCCTGCTCTGAATCACCCCTGGAGAAGCCTTGGAGACTCTGAACCCGCTCATGGAGCTGGCGTCTCTCTCCCTGGTCGATGGAGACAAGGTTGCTAAGTGAAGCACCAAAAGCAATTTCCCTCATAAATCTCTCTTTGATCTTCCTGCTGTCGGGAGAGCGGCTGTCATGTGGGGAGAGCAGCAGAGCAGGCCTAAATCAATAAAAGATGCAGAAGGCAGAGTGCTGCTTTCTCAGTAACTGGCAGCACTGACTGGGGACCAGGTATCAAGTACAGCTTTTTTTCCCCCCAAGTGATGGAAAAATAATGGGGCTTTATTTTTATTTTTTAATCTCTTAGCCTCACTGAGGATGACAGAGAGCTCTACAAGCGTGTCCAGGGAAAGGCATGGTACAGTGCCCCAGGGGGGTAACGGTGATCTGACCCAGATCATATTCTTCAATTTACTGACAAAGACATTGGAGTAGACTCTGAAGGAGTCATCTGCTGGGCACTGACATCTTTCACTCTGCTCCAGGGCACACTAGGGTGGAAGAAGCTGCCTTCTCCTACCTGACATTAGTTCCTTCAATCTCCAGCACCAGTGACTGAATGTCATTGTCGGTGATTCGCTTGATGTGGCCATTGCGCACCTGGAAGAAAGTGAGGCAGACAGCACAGATGTTAGTGGAGAGGGAAACAAGAGGTGCCCACAGCTCCATTGAGAGGGGTGAAAAGGTCCCAGGAGGACCCATCTACGTTCACTTGGCTCCTGTTGTCCCAGACATTGCTGTTTCCAAGGCTTTGATCACTGCCCCAGAGTGCCAGGACTCCAAGCAAGAGTTTATGGCCCAGCATGCTGCACGGACCCTGAGCGCAAGGCTTCAATCTATCAAAATATGCGGCAGTGAACACAAGTGACTCAAGCCTTATGTTACAGGCCCAAATAAACAAACATAAAAGTGTCAGAGCAAGATCAAACTAGATAAGGGATACAAACAAGTACAAGCAATGCAGTGCAAGCAAAAGGATCCACCAGCCAGCCAGCAGTCACCGAAGGTCTCAGTCTCTACTGCTCGGCATGTCTGACTGTCTCTGTGGACAAGCAGGGTCAGATGAGAGCTTGGTTAAAATTCTTCATAATTACAGCAAGCACAGAGCCATCGTCTGCTCTGCTGAGGGGCACAGGGATTTGGCTACTTGGATGCAGCCAGCTCCCCACAGAGCTCAGGGAGGCCAGGGCTGGAACCAGGAGCCAACACAAATTCATTTTTCTCCACAAGGAACATGGCTGAATCTCAGGGTCTGAGGATTTATTTTTTTAATGAAGCAGCTCACTTCCCATCCAATTTATCTCCATTTAAAAGGTGCTTTTGCTAATTAAACCCTCTGCTCTTCCCCAGTGCTAGATCAGCGAATTGCAGTGCTCCTTCCGGCTCCATGAATTAATTTCTTTAGCACCTATCACCACTGCTATTATGTAGGATACATTAAGCTTCTAACGGGGTGGTTCCAGTCATGAGCTACACAATGATTTACAGGTTTAGCAATTAATCTTCAAAGCTAATTTCTTCAGAGGAGCTGCCTAAGTGGTGTTGCATACTTTTGCTGGAAGAACGGGATAAGCTCTGCGAGCAGCCCAACCCCTTGGCCTCTCTACACCATGCAGTTTCAAGAAATCTCAGCCTGTATCACCCAGCCGTGGCTGATAAGAACGAGAGTGCAGCTCACCCTGCCAGGCCGCTCTCAACTCAGCTTTAAGCCCACACAGATACTTCCAGAAAACATTAAACTCAGAGAGATGATCCTTACAGGATAACTGTATCTCTCCTTCGCATCAAATGCAACTCCCATGGATTTAGAGGTCTGTTCAGGAGAAATCAAATGCATGAGGTCTGGAGGAGTTGCTCCCCCACCTTTTTTTTTTGGTTGTTTCTGTTTAAATCACCAGCCCAGCAGAAACCCCATGTGCCTCCCTGTATTCGAACCAGTGACTGGCATATGGGAATTAAATAATCCTGAAAGCCACAGGGATACAGCATCTGGACTTAACACTGGGAAAAAACCCTGCCTAAGCAAGTGACAGGAGTGCACAACAAAGCCTGCCTCCATGCCACATAAGACAGCTTTCACCAAGGGTAGCTTACGGCTCCATAGAGGCAAAAAGGTTCAGGCTTGGGCTTCTCTGGAGAGGACAGCAACAGAGAAAACGGCTAAAGATGCTTTAAAGCCATTAGTCAGCAGTGCTTCTATCTGCAACCAGGTCCCCTTCCTTAGCTTGGGAAGGCTTTCTTTACTCAGATTACAATGACGATGGGAAGAAGCAACTCTTCTTCCTCAGCATTGACAGATGCAGGATGAAAGACATCGGAAAAGGGAAAAGTACAAAACAGGGCCAGACCACAGCAGAGCCCTTCCTCCCAGTCCCACCTAGCTCAGTACCAGTTTTGTGAGCTGCACTACTTCCCAGCTGCAGGGAGTCAGCGGCCAGGTCACACAGGAGCCCTCCTGCTCAAAAGCCAGCCTGTCTGTATGTACCTGCAGCCAGCGCCGGCAGGACAGACACACAGACATGTGCAGCATGCCAGTTAGATCAGCAGTCCAAGCAGCATCTCTCTGTTGGGACGGTAAGGCTGAAGGGCATCACAAGTGCTCACCACCAAGGGGGGCTCAAAACACTCCTCTCCAGGACTCGGTGGTGCCCAACGTCCCAGCTGAGCCCCGCAGCTTGCTCCAGAGCCCGGCTTCCCAACGAGGCCAAGCTCACCTCCTGCCTGCCACAGGGACCACCTCCCTGACAGAGGACACATTTTGGTCACAGCCAGAGCGCTTCTCTTCCTCCACCAGCTTTGAGGGTCCCTTCCCAACAGGCACGCACAGATCAAGAGGTGACCTCAGGCTCCATCAGGCACAGCCACTGGCTCTGTGCAGTGCAGGGATGGTTCTGCTGTGCTCACAGCAGCTTCTCAGCAAGAGCTCCCAAACTTCAGGGCCTCTTCCCTACTGCATGGAAGCTCAGAAAGGTAAGATTTCAGAAAATTTTAGAAATCTAAACAAAACACTCCACATTTCTACTCGGCCAATATTTTCTAGCCATCTTAAGCCCAAGAAAGTGGATTTTTGAAGCTGGAAAAAAGGGTAATAGTCTTCTTAAAAAACAGAAGTTCTTCAAATGCCTAATATCTTCTGAATCAGTGTAACTGGGAGATTGCCTACTGCCTAAAACCAGACTGAAAAAGCTTTTTTTTTTGCAGACACAAGCCTCAAATCTCACTGGTTTGGAAGGAGCTGCAACTTCACAGCCAGTTGTGTCTGAACACATAGATTTCTTGAGGCTGCTGTTGTTGCTAGCAACACCATTCGAATGTAACAAAGACCAGAGAAAAAGCAGCAAGGAGCAACCCTCCCCAGGCCAAACGCCCACCCAACAATGGGCAGGACGCCACGGTCCGAGGCCGACCTCTGGAGGCTCAACCACGCATCGTTGCGGGCCACCCCGTCGTGAGGTGACGACCTTGTGCCAACAACAGCAAGCTGAAACACGGCACCATCGCCCAGGCGACCGCAGGCATGGGCACACCTTCACCTTGGGACTTCTCAAAGCCAGCAGTGGGGCCAGAACAGGCACAAGGCCCTGGTGCCACCTCCCTCCCTCAGGAGAGGGAGAGGGGACAAAACAAAAGGCAAAAGCAGGAGCTGCCTTGCTGTGCTGTAGCACCTGGTGCACACAGGTCTGGGGAGGAGGAACAAGCAGCACAGGCTGCTATATTGGAGATGCAGAGGTCTGGGGCAAACCAGACAAGGACATGGTAAGAGAGAACTAAGAAGTCTGCAAGAGGGGACACACCACTGTGTTCGCAGGTCCTGGCCTTGATCCTGGCCACACTCATCAGGGAAATCGCTGCCAGCATCCTGGTGGCAGAGCAGGTGTTTGGCATTCAGACGGGTATTGAACACCCGCTGACCTTGTGTCCTCCCAACAGCATTTCAGATTGCTAATGATATTCCACGCTCACGCACCAGCAGACAGAATATGGAGAAATTAGTGAGAGGATCGATAGGTTTGACAAGTTTCATTGACTCGTTCCCGTATGCTCTGCGGAAACGCGTCAGCAGGTCTCCTGGAGACCAGACAGCGTGTCTCCACACGGCAGCGGGGGGACCATAGCGGCAGGACACTGCAGGAATAAACAGAGGACTCTGAACAACAAAGTGCTGTGAGGCAAACAGAAAACACCTTGCAAACAGGTCTCCGAACCAGGCACACAGCGCTGGCAGGCGGGAGAAGAGAGCACAGCCCAACATCTCTGCAGCTGAGGGTGAAGGAGGAACTGCTGCCTGCAGGGATGGTAAGAGTCACTGCACTATTCCCAAGGCCTGAACACTTCAGTCCTGCCAGAGTCCCAGGGGGCAGGATGCTGGTGGCCAGGACAGACCACGCTCGGCAGGGTTTGCTGCCAAGGCCTGCCCAAAGCTTCCCACAGCCCCTGAGGGAGAAGGGAAGGACGAGATCCTGCTGCTTAGAGGGAGGTTTCAAATGCTCAAAACAAGGAAAGGCTTCCATTGCCCCATTTCTACACCTGTATCAGATGAAAAAGCCTCTGCTTCCAACTGTCTCCATCAGCACAAGCAGTGCACATTTTACTAGGGCCCAAGAAACGGTTTTCTCTATGTCACAAAAGCTTGATTCCCTAGGAGTCAAAATAAAAAATAAAAATAAAATCCCCATCTGCTGGTACTTTTTGCAAAGATAAGAGAGTCCACATTAGGACAGCTACAAGTCCAGTAATCAGGGCATTCACACAGGACATGGGAGAACATAAAATCTCTCATTTTCACTTCTCACCAAAACTACAGGTGCATTTTATGCACCCCTGAAGACAGCAGCAACCATTTATTACAACGTTTTGGTTGCTTTCCCCACTTCCAGAAACCTCAAACCTAAACCTCTCTTATAGCAATGCCAGAGCTGGACCATTCCAGGGATGCCTGTGTTTGTACAGATCAGTATTTTCCAGTCAATAAATAAACAAATACACAAACCCACTGGAAAAATCCCTCACTGTTTCTGGACATTTACTCCCTTCATGAACGTGCTGCTTCTCTGCTGCCAGCTTGGCAGATTCTTGCATGGAGGCTCCACCAGCAACTTCACACCCAGCTCCACGCTTGCAGCAGGCCATCAGCACTCAAATAATCAGTGGCCCTTCCCCACGCTGTAAGCTCACACAGCCTTCGCACCACCCAACAGGAACGTGATTTTTCTGAAGGGGCTGAGCAGAGGACACAACACCCGTGTGCGGTGAAATAAAGACCTGAGGGACTCCCTTTTCCCAGCTCCAAGGCAGCGAGATGCCCTAAGAGCCACCCTTTGCCTCCTGCTTCTGTGAGCACAACACAGGTATCCAATAAGGAATGCCAAAGCTATTACAAACCCAACACCCCAACTCCTTTTACATGGAAAAGCGAGGTGAAAGAGCGAGCCACTCTGATATCCACAGGCAAAGAGTCAGAAAACCCACTCCAGTTTTACACCACACCTCTATGAGCAGGGCAATCCTCACAAGCTGGCCCAAGCTGCTTCCTCAGAGAGGCCTCTGAGTGAGGAAGAGCACCCACACACAGCCCTGCTGCTCACAGGGACACAGCCCTGCTGCTCACAGGGACACAGCCCTGCTGCTCACAGGGACACAGCCCTGCTGCTCACAGGGACACAGCCCTGCTGCTCACAGGGACACAGCCCTGCTGCTCACAGGGACACAGCCCTGCTGCTCACAGGGACACAGCCCTGCTGCTCACAGGGACACAGCCCTGCTGCTCACAGGGACACAGCCCTGCTGCTCACAGGGACACAGCCCTGCTGCTGCCGGGCAGTGCCAGAGAAGCCCAACACCCAGCTGCTGCTCTCGGTAACAGCAGTGCTAATTTTTCATCAGTCTTTTCTGGCCAATCCAGCAACCATTGCACCTGAATGGATGCTGCTTACATTGACCCGGCAAGCAGAGCTCCCGCTGGCCACCCCACGAGCTGCACCATCACAAAGGAATCACCCTGCACAGGACACTTCACATTGGAAGGTACCTCAGGAGATCTCCAGTCCAACCTCCTCCTCCAAGCAGGGTCAGCCCAGACTGCTCATGGCTTTATCCAGCCTGGAGGCATGCTACATCCCTTCATCTAAGAGTCTTTAGCATGTCCTGTCCTCACACCATGCAAATAAGCTGTGGATCCTTTTTTAAAGTAACAAATATTTGTGCAAAAGCCCTAACGCAGCTGCATGCACACAGCTAGGCTGTGTGGGGCAATGCAGCTCTTTGCAGAGCTGCAGAGGAGGTACCCCACAGATGGGAAATGGGATGGGTCTGCGCTGCCTGTCCCCTTCTCACGACTTGTAAGTGCTCATGTGAGCCCACTGAGGTCAAACACCACTGCTGTCTGCTGAGCTGCCTTGAAGGCTTTCATTCCTGCCGAAACCACAAGAAATTCAGGTTAGGTTCAAGCACAAGTAACTGAATATTCATTGTAACCTCAGAGAGGGGAGCCTGCTCTCAGACAGTACAACAAGTGTTTTGCAGAATCACTTTTAGGTAGCAACACACTCATGGGTGGCTTGTAAAGGGAAGAACGCAGCAGGTCTCAACACCTCCAGACGGCCCAATAAGGGCTCCCTGATGTGAAACACCTGGGAGAAAGCAGGGGACCCTCATCAGAACCACTCTAAAGCAGACAGGAAGGAAAAACAAACAGATGAAACATTCATGACTTCTTGTACACCCTAAAAGCCACCACACAACCTACCTCCAAACACCTTTAGT